>NC_090647.1:393662314-393952314 GCF_040937935.1 Hyperolius riggenbachi | reverse complement strand
TTTGTTCCCAACTGCTTCTGACCTAAGTGCTTCTGCCATAGTGCTACCGATTTTTGCCCTGACTACTTTCTGCCTGTTGCCTGCACCGACCTCTGCCCTGATTTTGACTACTCTCTTATTTGTACAGTTTCAAAAAATGTTAGTGTCTTAATAAATTTAATTAATACACAAAATGTGTGTTCTAGTCTTTTATTTATATGCAGAATGTCTACCAGGCTTTTATTCTGTCATATTTTGGTAAATTATGACTTAAGAATTGGAGGCTGAAAATTCTAGAAAAAATGTACCGCTTTTGACTCATAATTCCAGACACAAATGCACCGCCAGGGAGGTTAAACTTATTCTCAATCAATATTGAAGTATGTATATCCCATATGGAAACAAAATGTCTAGGAATAAAAAAAAGGCCTCTATGGATGAATAGAAAGGTTGGAGATAAAATGAAGGGGAAAAGGAATGCCTATAAGGTCTTAAAACAGGAGGGGACCGAGGCTGCATTAAGCAATTATAAGGAGTGAAATAAAAGTTGTAAAAAATAAATTAGGCTAGCAAAGATTTAAGCTGAAAATCAAATCGCTAGGTATTTCAAATCTAACCCAAAGAAGTTTTACAAGTACATCAACTCTAAAAAAAAGAAAGGTTGACTGTATTGGACTCCTAAAGGAGGAGGGTGGGAACTCAATGGTGGATGACCAAGGTAAGGCAGAGTTATTAAATGCTTTCTTTGCTTCTGTCTTCACAAGGTAACATCACTGTTGCAAATTATAGATGCAGAAGAGTCTCAATCTTCCAATTATAATATTAAATACTTAACGCAGGAAGAAGTGAAGGCACGACTAAATAAATTAAAAATAGACAAGGCACCTGGCCCGGATGGCATGCATCATCGGTTCCTATGGGAATTAAGTTCAGTTACAGATAAACCCCTTTATCTTATCTTTTGTGACTCTCTTTCAACTGGCAGAGTCCCAATGGATTGGCGCACAGCCCACGTTTTCCCATTATTTAAGAAGGGCAAAAAATCAGATCAAGGAAATTATACAGTGGTGTGAAAAACTATTTGCCCCCTTCCTGATTTCTTATTCTTTTGCATGTTTGTCACACTTAAATGTTTCTGCTCATCAAAAACCGTTAACTATTAGTCAAAGATAACATAATTGAACACAAAATGCAGTTTTAAATTATGGTTTTTATTATTTAGTGAGGAAAAAAAACTCCAAATCTAATGGCCCTGTGTGAAAAAGTGATTGCCCCCCTTGTTAAAAAAAATAACTTAACTGTGTGTTTATTACACCTGAGTTCAATTTCTGTAGTCACCCCCAGGCCTGATTACTGCCACACCTGTTTCAATCAAGAAATCACTTAAATAGGAGCTATCTGACACAGAGAAGTAGACCAAAAGCACCTCAAACGCTAGACATCACGCCAAGATCCAAAGAAATTCAGGAACAAATAAGAACAAAAGTACTGTAATTGAAATCTATCAGTCTGGTAAAGGTTATAAAGCCATTTCTAAAGCTTTGGGACTCCAGCGAACCACAGTGAGAGCCATTATCCACAAATGGCAAAAACATGGAACAGTGATGAACCTTCTCAGGAGTGGCTGGCCGACCAAAATTACCCCAAGAGCGCAGAGAAAACTCATCCGAGAGGCCACAAAAGACCCCAGGACAACATCTAAAGAACTGCAGACCTCACTTGCCTCATTTAAGGTCAGTGTTCACAACTCCACCATAAGAAAGAGACTGGGCAAAAACGGTCTGCATGGCAGATATCCAAGGCGCAAACCACTTTTAAGCAAAAAGAACATTAAGGCTCATCTCAATTTTGCTAAAAAAACATCTCAATGATTACCAAGACTTGTGGGAAAATACCTTGTGGACCGCCGAGACAAAAGTTGAACTTTTTGAAAGGTGCGTGTCCTGTTAAATCTGTCGTAGAAGTAACACAGCATTTCAGCAAAAGAACATCATACCAACAGTAAAATATGGTGGTGGTAGTGTGATGGTCTAAGGTTGTTTTGCTGCTTCAGGACCTGGAAGGCTTGCTGTGATAGATGGAACCATGAATTCTACTGTCTACCAAAAAATCCTGAAGAAGAATGTCCGGCCATCTGTTTGTCAACTCAAGCTGAAGCGATCTTGGGTGCTGCAGCAGGACAATGACCCAAAAGACACCAGCAAATCCACCTCTGAATGGCTGAAGAAAAACAAAATGAAGACTTTGGAGTGGCCTAGTCAAAGCCCTGACCTGAATCCTATTGAGTTGTTGTGGCATGACCTTAAAAAGGCAGTTTGTGCTAGAAAACCCTCAAATAAAGCTGAATTACAACAATTCTGCAAAGATGAGTGGGCCAAAATTCCTCCAGAGCGCTGTAAAAGAATTGTTGCAAGTTATCGCAAACGCTTGATTGCAGTTATTGCTGCTAAGGGTGGCCCAACCAGTTATTAGGTTCAGGGGGCAATTTCTTTTTCACACAGGGCCATGTAGGTTTTGAGTTTTTTTTCTCACTAAATAATAAAAACCATCATTTAAAACTGCATTTTGTGTTCAATTATTTTATCTTTAACTAATGGTTAACGGTTTTTGATGAGCAGAAACATTTAAGTGTGACAAACATGCAAAAGAATAAGAAATCAGGAAGGGGGCAAATAGGTTTTCACACCACTGTAGACCTGTAAGCTTAACATCAGTTGTATGCAAAATATTTGAGGGGTTACTAAGAGATACTATACATGACTTCATAGTAGAAAATAATCTTATTTCTCAGCATCAACATGGGTTTACTAAAGACAGGTCCTGTTTGACTAACATGCTCAGCTTTTATGAGGTAGTGAACGCTAATCAGGGGCGTAGCAATAGGGGGTGCAGCGGTAGCGACCGCATCGGGGCCCTTGGGCCAGAGGGGCCCCGAAGGGCCCTCCCTCAACTACAGTATTAGCTCTCTATTGGTCCTGTGCTCATAATAATCACTTCTATAGATACTTTGAATAGTGGTAATCATTAACAAACTGTTGCCCATCTCCTTGCACCTCTGACTCTGTAGTTGCCATTGGCAGGTTTTGGTGCACCGTATCAATTGCTATGTATAGAGTGCTTGGGGGGCCCCATTGTAAAACTTGCATCGGGGCCCACAGCTCCTTAGCTACGCCACTGACGCTAATGTGGATATAGGGAATGCTGTAGATGTGATATACTTGGTGTAATGATCTGCTCAGCTGCCTGTGCAGGCAGGCAGCTTTTTGACCATTGTTTAGGTTTGCAAGCTGCAGTACTCTGGAAAGGAGAGCTTCTGTCAGTTTTGCAGCTTGTGCTTGCTGAGGAATTTGCATACGTTGTCATGCAAATTGCCTGGCCACATTCATTGGAGGCGTGTACTATAAGTACTATGTCTTTCCCACAATGCTTGGCTGTTCATATGGATTCCTTCCTGTGAAACTGTGAAACACTCTGGAGAGTGTCAGCCATGCTCTTTGTTTGAAGATCAGCTTAGAGTAATTCCTGGAAACTGTGCTAGGCAGGTTCCCTAGTGCAGTTAGGATTGTTTATCTGTTTTGTTTGTCTGTTGCGATTGTCCTGTCCCAACGGTGGTCGACAGGAAATCGTTCTGATCTCTGTTCTTGGAGCATAGCTGGTGCGGCTGTTGCTACCAGCTATCTCTTCTGTTCTGCCTCTCTGGATCGCACTAGCATCCTGCGCTAGTGCTGTGGATCCTTCTGTTCTGTTACTCTGTCCCTGGATCGCACTCGCTTCGCGCTAGTGCTGTGGATCCTTCTGTTCTGCCTCTTTGGATCGCACTAGCATCCTGCGCTAGTGCTGTGGATCCTTCTGTTCTGTTACTCTGTCCCTGGATCGCACTCGCTTCGTGCTAGTGCTGTGGATCCTTCTGTTCTGTCTTCCTGGATCGCGCTAGCCACTTTCGCTAGGGCTGTGGATCCTATCTCTCACTTGTCCCTGTTTTCGTGTGTATGTCTTGTCTGCTACAACGCTTGCTGGAGGCTCGGTGAGGTAACCGTTAAGCAAGCGTTCGTGTCCTCTGTTTCATGTTTGTCTGTCGATGTTAGTTAGGAGTGTTTGTCTCTATTGTGCTTATCATGTGGAGACCGCGCATAACCGCGTGCACTGTTGCGAATGAGTGCGGTGTTCGCGGTTAGCTAGCGTTTGTTATTTTCCGTATCTCCTCATTGTATGATTTGCTGTGCCTTTGCTATCCTCGTATTCTGTTCTGATCTGCCTTGTGTCACGTCTGGCGATCGCACCTCTCGCTATCGCGTTTCTGTTTCGTATCTGCTGTTGTGTGTGCGCGGTCGCGGGGTGGCGACTAGATTGGCGCCCACACATACAACCTGTCCCTTTGCTCATTCTCATTCGCAATCGCTTCTCTTGCGATTGCGTTCTGCGCTTCGTACAATTCCTGTCTGGCATTTGTGGAGGTACAGAGGATTGGTTCCTCTGCACTCCCCAGCACCATCTGCCGACAGGAATTTCCCTCTACGGGTGCGTAGCACCTTTTGCTGGGTGCCTGCAATTATACGCTTGTGGAGGATTTCCGCCGTATCAGCGCATGCGTTGTGCGCTGATCACGGAGAAAGTTCCACAAGCTTTACAGTATGACCAGCCCAACCCAAAACCCCAGTGTAGACGGAATTTCTGATTTGTACGATTTTGTCGAGTTTGGGTCCTGTGTATTTAAGAGCTTTAAAAGGCTAAATTCAGAGACCAAGGCGGAATTTCTTTCTAAATGTGTGATGTTTTGTCTGAATCCCACCTTTCAGATTTCTGATCTGTCCACTTCTGTTTTTTTGCTCTTCTGTTTGCCTATGTGCTCTTAAAAGACGATTTGTTCACCTTGGCGTATGATCTGTTAAAAATCAATTTCTGGAATGATAATCTGTATCAGTTTCTTGCAGTGATATTCTCTCACTGGTTTAAACTGCCTGGCTTGCCACCTGTTCTGATTGAGTGTGTAGCTGCTGATAGGTCAGCTGATCTTTCCCTTCCATGCAAAACCTTTCAGTATGACAATCAGTTCAATGTGTCTGTTGCCACTTCAGGTTTTAAACAGCAGACATGCAAAGTTGCACAAAAGGAAAAAAATTAAAAAGCGCAAGGATCTGAATAAAACACTCCCTAATGATGTGTATGATGATGTTGCTCAATCTCCAGGTTTTTTGCCCCAATCCAAAGCTTATGTGGATCCTGCTATAGGTAGGATCGCACACTATATTAAAGCAGTTAAAAAATCTGTTCTTGTTCCTGAACTCCACCCATATGGAGATTATCTAGATACTGGCTTGTTTGAACCTCCATTTGCCTCATGGGATGTCGGGGCCTTATTGGAGCAATTCGATTTTGATTGGAAATCCTTTTGCGATTTTTACATCGCAAAAAGCGAAGATGTCTTGAATGCTTGTCTCGATTCTATGTACCTTCTGATTGATTCCGATGAATGTGACAAGGATGATGTGGATCTGATGATCTATGTATGGCAAATGATTTTGGATGAGTTGCGCACACACACCAACCAATTGATTCCAATAAAGAGACATCGTTGTTGGATGATTGTTCCTGCCTTTCTGGGCTAAAGCATGAGAGTCTTGACTTTGTGCAATCTGAAATAAATGAGTGTGCCACTGTGGTTGATTCCTGTGCGAATCCTGAAGGATTCTCTCCTGACAGTGTGCAGTTTGAATCTGTGCGATCTGATGCCTGTTTCTCGGATGTTCCTGCAGATTGTGATCAGCATGAGTCTGCCGGTTTCCTCAAGGATGTGTGGGATCCTTTTTCATTTAGAAACAGATCTTTGAGATCTTCCGTCTGTGACCCTGCTATGGGGAAAATTTCTCAACTATGCAGCGTCAAAAGTAAAATTAATATGCCTAATAAAGTTTATCCTGTTGATGTCGCTATTTCTTCTGCAAATGAGTCTCTGTCTCACCCTGTTCACACCTGTAAGGGCCCGTTGCCTTGGGACAGTTGCTCCAGTGTTTCGGTCCTAGATGCCTTGCAGTCTGCTCCGCAGATCGCGGGGATTTGCGCTATGGAAGCGTCAGTTTCACAACCTAAAGCGATCTTGGATTCGCAGGTTTTGCGTTCTGGCTCCTCGGATTTGACATTGTTAACCGAATCTAAGAGTGAGACAGCGCTTCGGTTTTGTGAATCTGACTCTGAAACAGCTCTGCTGGGTCCAGAGAAAGTTTTCTCTGAGCCTGCCCTGTACCATGAATAACAATATGATGTCCAATCACACTGACATTTGTGAGTCCCTTTCTTGCTTTGAAGAAAGTTCTGACTCTCCACCCTGTACTCTGGATGAGTCAATATTGCCTTGTACAATATCTCCTGCACTGTCCCTAGAGGCTCGTCTAGGTATTGCTGCTATTTTTACCTGTTTTTCTGCAGTTTTGGAGTTGCAAGCTAGTTTGACTGCTACGCAGAATTCTGGGTGCAGTGAGATTGAAGTTAGGGAGTCAGTGTGTGTTCCAGTAAATATACCTGTACATTCCCCTCATGATGATGAGATCCAGTCTCAGTTTGTGGTGGAACCTTCCCTGGGACATCTGCCCTGTCCACAAAATAAAGTTCCAGTTTTGCCCTGTAACCTGGATAGTTCAGAATCCTTAGAAAACCTGGAAAATGATGTTCCTGAGGTCTTGTTTGATGTTCTGAAGGTCTCCGAGTTCCTCCCAAAGGGTGCAGAACTTGTAGGAGATGTCTCCTGCCCCCCAAGTCCTTCTGAGGTGTTGCCCTCTTCCGTAGGCATTGCTGCCTTGCTGGCTACCTTTTCAGCTCTGGTGGAGCTTCAGTCATGTGTAGTCAATGATGATATTGCAGTCACAGAAATTTCTGAATTTGAGTCCGAGTTTTCTTTTGAAAATCCAGTGCTTGAGACCATTGCTCGTGATGATTCTCTGCCCGGTCGTGGTTTTGGTTTCCTCGTGTCGGAGTCTGAGGTTGGCAGTTCCCCAACATGTCCTGAGGTTTCTCCTGTGTTGGTGTACCCCAGTGTGCTCTGTGACCCAGAAAGCCCAAGTGTGCCTCGGTTACCAGCGTACTCAGATGCTTCCTCGGTGGAGACATGCTCTGATATGGCCTGCCTGCTTGCATGCCCAGAAGTGGTCCCTGAAAGTCTTGATCTTGATGGGTGTCCTCGTATTTCTGAATCCAGAATTTTTCATTGGTTCCATGGGGGTTCTTGGTAATTCTCCATGTGAGCCTGGTGATTGTTCTGCCCTCTTGGGATTTCTGTGGAGCTTCAAAAGGTTCTGGGAGATTCCGGGAGAAATTTTGCTTGGTACCCTGGATAAGATCAACGGTGGCTTTTGTGTTGTAAGGGACACTTCAAACAGGTATTGTGGCAGGTTTGGTATTTTCGGACGCTCCTTGGAAGGTGGTGGGTATTGTCTGGAGGGTGTCGATGGCTTTTTCTCTGGTATCCACAGTCCTGATGGGTGTTACGCTGAGACTTGTAGTGATGATGGGCATGTTTCGGTGGCTTCTGCTTCCGATGAGGTCGGTTTCGGGTGGACTGACTCTGGAATTGGACCTTGTCGGGCTCTCCCGACCTTCATGAGTCTTCCGTTAGAGTCTTTTGCTAATAGCAGTTTTGAAGGTCGTCTGGAATTCGACCCTGGAGGGGGGGGGGGGGTACTGTAATGATCTGCTCAGCTGCCTGTGCAGGCAGGCAGCTTTTTGACCATTGTTTAGGTTTGCACGCTGCAGGACTCTGGAAAGTTGAGCTTCTCTCAGTTTTGCAGCTTGTGCTTGCTGAGGAATTTGCATACGTTGTCATGCAAATTGCCTGGCCACATTCATTGGAGGCGTGTACTATAAGTACTATGTCTTTCCCACAATGCTTGGCTGTTCATATGGATTCCTTCCTGTGAAACACTCTGGAGAGTGTCAGCCATGCTCTTTGTTTGAAGATCAGCTTAGAGTAATTCCTGGAAACTGTGCTAGGCAGGTTCCCTAGTGCAGTTAGGATTGTTTATCTGTTTTGTTTGTCTGTTGCGATTGTCCTGTCCCAACGGTGGTCGACAGGAAATCGTTCTGATCTCTGTTCTTGGAGCATAGCTGGTGCGGCGGTTGCTACCAGCTATCTCTTCTGTTCTGCCTCTCTGGATCGCACTAGCACCCTGCGCTAGTGCTGTGGATCCTTCTGTTCTGTTACTCTGTCCCTGGATCGCACTCGCTTCACGCTAGTGCTGTGGATCCTTCTGTTCTGCCTCTCTGGATCGCACTAGCATCCTGTTCTAGTGCTGTGGATCCTTCTGTTCTGTTACTCTGTCCCTGGATCGCACTCGCTTCGCGCTAGTGCTGTGGATCCTTCTGTTCTGTCTTCCTGGATCGCGCTAGCCACTTTTGCTAGGATGTGGATCCTATCTCTCGCTTGTCCCTGTTTTCGTGTGTCTGTCTTGTCTGCTACAACGCTTGCTGGAGGCTCGGTGAGGTAACCGTTAAGCAAGCGTTCGTGTCCTCTGTTTCATGTTTGTCTGTCGATGTTAGTTAGGCGTGTTTGTCTCTATTGTGCTTATCACGTGGAGACCGCGCATAACCGCGTGCACTGTTGCGAATGAGTGCGGTGTTCGCGGTTAGCTAGCGTTTGTTATTTTCCGTAGCTCCTCATTGTATGATTTGCTGTGCCTTTGCTATCCTCGTATTCTGTTCTGATCTGCCTTGTGTCACGTCTGGCGATCGCACCTCTCGCTATCGCGTTTCTGTTTCGTATCTGCTGTTGTGTGTGCGCGGTCGCGGGGTGGCGACTAGATTGGCGCACACACATACAACCTGTCCCTTTGCTCGTTCTCATTCGCAATCGCTTCTCTTGCGATTGCGTTCTGCGCTTCGTACAATTCCTGTCTGGCATTTGTGGAGGTACAGAGGATTGGTTCCTCTGCACTCCCCAGCGCCATCTGCTGACAGGAATTTCCCTCTACGGGTGTGTTGCACCTTTTGCTGGGTGCCTGCATTTATATGCTTGTGGAGGATTTCCGCCGTATAAGCGCACGCGTTGTGCGCTGATCACGGAGAAAGTTCCACAATCGTTACACTTGGACTTTGCAAAGGCCTTCGACACTGTTCCACACAAAAGTCTGGTGCAAAAGTTGAGGATGCAAGGATTGGGGAAGAGTCTGTGTGCATGAATAGGGAACTGGCTAATGGACAGAAAACAAAGAGTTGTTGTGGACAGGGCCGGGACAAGGTCCACCACCAGGTCGTCTCTGTAAGCTTACTGTGCATGTGCGGTTCTCTGATGACTGAACTTCGTGCAGTAAGCTTACAGAGACAGCCTGCACCATCTTGCCAGGAGCGCAGACACGCATGTGCACTTTGCCACAACCTCAAACGAAGTCACAGGATTTCGGGAGCTCCAGCCTGACAACTGAGGGGGAGCCTGAGGACACAGAGGGACCTTGAAGACTCAGTTCAGGGTCTCTTTAAATGTTCAGCAGCATTATAATCTAAATGGCCTCCTCTTCCATTAGATATTTAAATGAGATGTGTATACAGAATTAATTAATTGTCTCATCAATCTGAACGTGACGTCACATCATCACTGTCTGTGTGCTGCAGCTGCTGCTCCTCTCCCTTGTGACTTGTTTAAGGGGAGAGCGCTGATCAGATACACAGACCCACATCAATCATCAAAATATTGGGCACTTGGCTTGGCTGTCTGAGAGAGAATGGGACATGATGCATATGACACACACACTTACTGAAGACTGACCAGCCCACACAGGCGAATCCCTCACACCACTCCTGCCTGACTCCTCCTGGCTGCTGCTGATTCATAGGACAGGAGACGGAGAGTCAGAGATGCTGAGAAGAGGAACGTTCAGCCACCAGGAGGCGGGACTCACAGACACAAGCTGCCACCGCTGAGTCTGACGTTCTTTCTTTATGCTGTATTTGAGTCAGAAAAATATCCTAAAATAACAAAGCACCAATACATTATCAGCCTCATAATGCAGTACCAGATTTGTTTCATTATGCACTTGAAAGATGACAAGATGATTCCAGTGTTGGAAATGGCTGCTGCCTCCACCACCAGGTCCCTATCCCCCCTTCTGAGAGTGTCACAGCTTGGAGCCTGTCCCTCCACTGCTCTCTCTAGCCAGCAGATAGACAGCTGTCTCTCATCACAAAGCCAGCCCCGTTTCCGATACGTGCAGTCGCCCGGGGCGCCGCTGGATTGTTGCGGCAGGAGGGGAGCGCAGAGGTAGTGGGAGCGGGTATAATAATAATAATTCACCTTCGTTCAGCCGATCCCACGCTGCTTCAATGTACTTCCTTTCCCGGCATCTGTCTCAGTAACAGCGCCCCCTGTGATGATGTTCCATGATGCATGTCAACACAGGGGGCGCTGTTACTGAGACAGATGCCGAGAAAGGTAGTACATTGAAGCAGCGTGAGATCGGCTATTCTGCTGAAGAAAGGTAAGTTATTACTATTATGCCCGCTCCCACCACGCTGCAGCACCTACCTACCTACCTAATCTATACTGCAGGCACCTACCTACCTAATCTATACTGCAGCATCTACCTACTTACCTAATCTATACTGCAGTACCTACCTACCTAACCTATACTGCAGCACCTATCTAACCTATACTGCAGCACCTACCTACCTACCTATTCTATACTGCAGCACCTATCTACCTAACCTATACTGCAGCACCTACCTACCTACCTACCTAATCTATACTGCAGCACCTACCTACCTACCTAATCTATACTGCAGCACCTACCTATACCTAACCTATACTGCAGCACCTACCTACCTACCTAACCTATACTGCAGCACCTACCTACCTACCTAATTTATACTGCAGCACCTACCTACCTGCCTACCTAATCTATACTGCAGCACCTACCAACCTAACCTATCCTGCAGCACCTACCTACCTAATCTATACTGCAGCACCTACCTACCTACCTACCTAATCTATACTGCAGCACCTACCTACATAACCTATACTGCAGCACCTACCTACCTAATCTATACTGCAGCACCTACCTACCTAATCTATACTGCAGCACCTACCTACCTACCTAACCTATACTGCAGTCACCTACCTATCTAACCTATACTGGCACCTACCTATCTAACCTATACAGCAGTCACTTACCTACCTAACCTATACTGCAGTCACCTACTTATCTAACCTATACTGCAGTCACTTACCTACCTACAGGGCCGGATTTCTGCGAAGGCCACAAAGGTCACGGCCTAGGGCGGAAAATGTGTATTTTCCTTACTTCGTGGTGTGCGATGAGACAGTGCTATCTACTGAACATACAAGCTTCAGTTTATTGCCAGGGGTGAGAGAAACATGGATCACAATGTAGACCATTTCTGATCCAGTAAAAGTAAACATTTTAACAGAATTATTTCCACTTTACAACTCAAGCTGGGCTAAACAATGTATTGCTGGTCAGACTCTGTTAATGACTTGAGCCATTCCTTCTCCTCTCTCCCCCTGGATTGTAAATCTTAAAGGGGAACTGAAGAGAGAGGTATATGGAGACTGTCATGTTTATTTCCTTTTAGACAATACCAGTTGCCTGGCAGCCCTGCTGATCCTCTGTAAGGAAACGCGGAAATGCCGCCGTCTCTCAAGGTGAGGCGGCTGTTTCCGCGTCCAGCATGGCGTCACAACGCGGAAAAAACGCTGCATGCCGCATAGGCAGTGCGGCGGAATCCGCATCAGAGGCGGCCCCCGCACTAGATACATTGCATGACAGTACTGGTGTGGCTGGGACTGATAGTCCACCAAGATTCAGACTTACACGCGCGCGAGCAGAAAGGCAGAGTTTAAATAACAGTTAGAAGGGTGTCGGCTGACCAGCTGGGTCAGCTGACAAATTCCACTGCTCTCATTGGACCAGCAATTAGGGAGGTCCTGGAAAGGTCCTAGAGTATATATACTGCTGGTTGTTCACTTGCTCTTTGTCTGGCGTGCGATCACATACGTGGGAGCACCCAGATCCGTAGTCAGATCCTGAAGTGTGCCGGGACCAGCTGGAGCTGTAATCCTACACTTAGCTAGATATTTGATAGCTAAAGTACTAGTTTGATTGTGATTATATGTTATGACTTTTGCCTGCCTCGACTATCCTCCTGAACTCTGACCTTGTACCTCGATATTTCTGATACTCTGTTGCCGAACCTCGGCTCGTTCCAAGACTCTGTTTCTGCCTCCTGATTTTGTACCCCGATATATCTGATACCCCGTTGCCGAACCCTGCCTGTACTTTGACTCCGCCTTTGCCTACTGTATTTGTACTTTATCTGTCCGTGTGTGTACGACCTGGCTTGTCTGACCTCGAGAACCGACCTCACGATTGGAGGCGGTTCCCAGTCCTGTTAGTGACACTTCTTCCTGAGTGTCACTCTCGGACTTTCCTTCCTACTGTCAGTCTGACTCCTCCCGTCTTGGAGAGCTCAGGTCTGCAGAAGGAATACGTGCAGTTCTCCTTGCTGCACTGAGGCCTAGGCCTCCTAGTGTTACTGTTACACCAAAACACTACACTCTACTCAGGCGAACAGAGGTTAGTTTGTATATCGGATTATCGGTGAGACTGCAGATCACTTATAATCTGGTATATATCTGTATTTCCGGCGATACTGCAGATCACCGGTAAATCAGATACTCTCTGCGCCCACCGATCGTTACAGAACGCCAGACCCAAATACAAAATGGACGCAAACACTGATTGTCTGGGTGTACTTGCCGCTTCGGTGGACAACATCAATCAAGTACTGGGCACCCACATAACTCTTATTGATGCCCTATCAGGGTCTATACAAACCCTCCAGACATCAGTGAATCATGTGCGATCCTCTCCTAGCTCTGACATACGTATGCCTGTCCCTGAAAGCTTTTCCGGCCACAGATCTGACTTCCGGAATTTTAGGAGTAGAGTATTTTCCTATTTTGAGTTGAGACCCCAATCTTCGGGTACTGAGACCCAGAGGGTCACGTTTATTAAAACTTTGTTGTCCGGCGACTCCCAGTCATGGGCATATAGCCTGCCCACCGGAGACAAAGCGCTTACCTCTGTAGAGGAATTCTTTAAGGCTATGGCGGTAATTTACGACGATCCAGACCTTGCCTCGACTTCTGAGCGGAAGCTCAAGCTATTGCGTCAAGGCGAAGGTCCGGTCGAAGATTACGCGGCCGAGTTTAGGAGGTGATCAGTTACGGCCAGGTGGGACACTCATGCCCTGTTAGATTGTTTCTTGTCAGGGCTGTCCGATGAGGTCTCTGACATGATGTTAAGTCAGCCCGAACCCAGAACAGTCGATGAGGCCATCTCAGCGGCCATCCGGATCGACCGCAGGCTGGGCTACCAAAGGCAGACCAGGGGTAGTTCCCGTGTCAGAGGGGTGTCTTACGCCACAGCCCCAGTGATTCCACCTCCTACTGTTTCGTCTTCTCCGGTCTTGCTTCCATCCGAGCCAATACAGATTGGTCGGTCAAAATTGACCCAGGTGGAGCGAAGACGGAGAATGACCGAACAGCTGTGTCTGTATTGCGCTGAAGGGGGGCATATAGTACGAAACTGCCCTAATAAGCCGGGAAAACGCTACCGCCTGGGAGTGGTAGGGGGTAACACCCTGGGCGTCCGACTTTTACCCTTAGAAGAAAAACGGTTGCTTCTTCCCTGCACCATTACGTGGGAAGATAAAACCGAGGTCACGGAAGCCTTTATCGATTCAGGCTCCGCGGCAAATTTTATGGATTTTGAGTTTGCTAAGAAATTGGGTATCCCACTCACACCTGTACAACCACCCATCCAGGTTACGGCAGTGGATGACTCTCCTCTGCAAGGGAGTCACCCACTGTCTCAGACACCAGAGGTGGGAGTCACCATAGGGGTTCTGCACTGGGAAAAATTACAATTCTTTGTGTTGCATATGTCTACTTCCACCATTATACTCGGCATGCCATGGTTGCACCTTCATTCTCCGCACATCGATTGGGCCACCGGCCAACTGGTTTCTTGGTCAGCACGCTGCTTTCAGCAATGTTTAGGGAAGGTGACACTGGGCCAAACCAGGGTTCATGTACAAGGGGTACCTGAGCAATATTTAGAATATTCTGATGTGTTCTGTCCCAAGGCAGCAGACAAATTACCCCCACATCGCTCTTTTGATTGCCCCATAGATATCCGTTCTGGTTGTATGCCTCCTCGGGGTCATCTGTACAATTTATCTGGGCCAGAAAAGTTGGCCATGCAAGAATATATCCGTGAGAATTTAGCCAAGGGTTTCATTCGTCCGTCCCGATCGCCTGCTGGAGCAGGTTTCTTTTTCGTTAAAAAGAAAGACGGGGGCCTGCGGCCCTGTATCGATTACCGGGGACTGAATAAAATCACGGTAAAGAACCGATATCCGTTACCCCTGATAGACGATTTATTTACGCAGGTCACAGACGCCAAGATCTTCTCAAAACTGGATTTACGGGGCGCGTACAACCTGGTACGCATAAGAAAGGGTGATGAGTGGAAAACGGCCTTTAACACGCCAGACGGGCATTACGAGTACCTAGTGATGCCCTTTGGGTTATGTAATGCCCCGGCCGTTTTCCAGGAACTCATCAACGAGGTCTTCAGAGAGGTGTTGGGGAGATTCGTGCTGGTCTATCTAGACGATATACTTGTTTTCTCCAACAACCTCTCTGAGCACAGAACGCATGTGAAATTTGTACTCAGCAAACTAAGACAAAACTCGTTATACGCTAAACTTGAGAAATGTATTTTCGAAGTAACATCTGTCGCCTTTCTGGGTTACATTATTTCCACCACGGGCCTGTGTATGGATCCCGCCAAAGTCTCTGCTGTGTTAGAGTGGCCCCAACCCGTGGGGTTAAAATCTTTACAGCGGTTCTTAGGCTTTGCGAACTATTACAGAAGGTTCATAAAGGGGTATTCCACGGTCATTTCACCCCTCACCAGTCTTACAAAAAAAGGGGCAGATACTAACCACTGGACTCCAGAAGCTCTACGAGCATTCTCCACTCTGAAAGACTTGTTTTGCTCAGCACCCATTCTGAGGCACGTTGACACTTCTTACCCCTTTATTGTTGAGGTGGACGCCTCAGAGGTCGGGGTAGGGGCTGTGCTGTCTCAGCGATCAGGGTTGCAGGGAAGATTACATCCCTGTGCCTATTTCTCTCGTAGGTTCTCTCCGGCAGAGAGAAACTACGATATAGGCAACAGAGAGCTCCTTGCCATTAAACTTGCCTTTGAGGAGTGGCGTCATTGGCTGGAAGGAGCAGAGCATATGATTACGGTATACACCGATCACAAAAACCTGGAATACATCGAGGGGGCTAAGAGGTTAAGTCCCCGTCAGGCTCGATGGTCGTTATTTTTTTCGAGGTTCAGGTTCCTGATTACATACACCCCGGGCAGCAAGAACGTTAAGGCAGATGCTCTGTCCAGATGCTTTGAGCCAGAGACAGCCGAGCCTCCTGCCCCAGAGTCCATTATCCCACAGAGGCTAGTGTTAGCGGCAGCTGAGACTTGGGAGGACTGGACAGAGACCCTGAGGCCTTTTCAGCAGGATGTCCCCGAAGGGAAACCTGAAGGGGTGATGTTTGTACCCCTACCCTTTCGTCTCCGCACTTTGCAGATGTTTCATTCTCACAAGAATGCGGGACACCCTGGGGCATCTAGAACTCAGGATCTAGTATCCAGGTGTGCCTGGTGGCCTTCTTTAGCAGCAGACTGCAAGGAGTTCGTTAGGGAGTGTGCAGTTTGCGCTAAGAGTAAACCCTCCCGGCTGGCACCTGTGGGTACCTTGCAGCCTTTACCCACCCCGAGTGAGCCATGGACTCATTTGTCCATGGATTTTGTGGGCGAACTTCCCAAGTCAGAAGGTATGTCGGTCATTTGGGTGGTAGTCGACCGCTTCAGTAAAATGGCCCATTTCGTGCCCTTGAAAGGACTCCCTTCAGCCCAGGAATTGGCCGACTTGTTTATTACACATGTCTTCCGGCTGCACGGCATTCCGGAGAACATAGTGTCGGATCGGGGAGTCCAGTTCGTTTCTAGATTCTGGAGGGCATTCTGCCAACAGATGGGCATGAAGCTGTCATTTTCATCGGGCTACCACCCACAGACCAATGGGCAAACGGAGAGAATCAACCAGTCATTGGAGCAATTTTTGAGGTGCTACGTTGCGGAGACGCAGAGCGACTGGGTTAAATTTCTGCCCTTCGCGGAGTTCGCACAAAATAATTTGAAAAGCTCTTCCACCGGATTCTCTCTGTTCCAGGTTGTGTCTGGAAAATTGCCCAAGTTCTCACCATTTCCAGTGGCCTCCACCCCGTTTCCAGCTCTGGAGGCCTGGCAGAGGTCTTTTAAAGACATTTGGCGCACGGTGAGAGATAGTTTACAAAAGGCGTTTTTGAGTCAGAAGGGTCAAGCTGACAAAAAACGCTCAGTGGAGTGGAGGTTCAGACCAGGGGACTTGGTCTGGGTATCTACACGTCACTTGACCCTGAGACAACCTTCTGACAAACTTGGTCCCAGGTTCGTGGGTCCATTCCCGGTTGCTAGGAAGATCAACGAGGTCACATATACCGTTGATCTTCCCACCAGCATGCGGGGAGTGAGGTCCTTCCACGTATCACTTCTTAAACCCGCAGTCCAGGTGGGTCCCACTCCTCCTCCTCCTGTGTTAGTAGATGCCCAACCTGAATATGAAGTGGAAAAGATTTTAGATTCCCGCACGGTTCAAAACTCGGTTCAGTACCTCGTACATTGGAAAGGGTACGGCATTGAGGAGAGACAATGGGTACCGGGTTCACGCATGCATGCAGACGAGTTAAGAAGGGAGTTTCATGCCTTACATCCCGAGAAACCTGGTAGGAGTTGTCCGGAGTCCACTCCTCGGGGGGGGGGGGGTACTGTAAGGAAACGCGGAAATGCCGCCGTCTCTCAAGGTGAGGCGGCTGTTTCCGCGTCCAGCATGGCGTCACAACGCGGAAAAAACGCTGCATGCCGCATAGGCAGTGCGGCGGAATCCGCATCAGAGGCGGCCCCCGCACTAGATACATTGCATGACAGTACTGGTGTGGCTGGGACTGATAGTCCACCAAGATTCAGACTTACACGCGCGCGAGCAGAAAGGCAGAGTTTAAATAACAGTTAGAAGGGTGTCGGCTGACCAGCTGGGTCAGCTGACAAATTCCACTGCTCTCATTGGACCAGCAATTAGGGAGGTCCTGGAAAGGTCCTAGAGTATATATACTGCTGGTTGTTCACTTGCTCTTTGTCTGGCGTGCGATCACATACGTGGGAGCACCCAGATCCGTAGTCAGATCCTGAAGTGTGCCGGGACCAGCTGGAGCTGTAATCCTACACTTAGCTAGATATTTGATAGCTAAAGTACTAGTTTGATTGTGATTATATGTTATGACTTTTGCCTGCCTCGACTATCCTCCTGAACTCTGACCTTGTACCTCGATATTTCTGATACTCTGTTGCCGAACCTCGGCTCGTTCCAAGACTCTGTTTCTGCCTCCTGATTTTGTACCCCGATATATCTGATACCCCGTTGCCGAACCCTGCCTGTACTTTGACTCCGCCTTTGCCTACTGTATTTGTACTTTATCTGTCCGTGTGTGTACGACCTGGCTTGTCTGACCTCGAGAACCGACCTCACGATTGGAGGCGGTTCCCAGTCCTGTTAGTGACACTTCTTCCTGAGTGTCACTCTCGGACTTTCCTTCCTACTGTCAGTCTGACTCCTCCCGTCTTGGAGAGCTCAGGTCTGCAGAAGGAATACGTGCAGTTCTCCTTGCTGCACTGAGGCCTAGGCCTCCTAGTGTTACTGTTACACCAAAACACTACACTCTACTCAGGCGAACAGAGGTTAGTTTGTATATCGGATTATCGGTGAGACTGCAGATCACTTATAATCTGGTATATATCTGTATTTCCGGCGATACTGCAGATCACCGGTAAATCAGATACTCTCTGCGCCCACCGATCGTTACATCCTCTGCCTCTAATACTATTAGCCATAGCCCCTGAACAAGCATGCAGCAGATCAGGTGTTTCAGTGGTTCAGACTTATAAGTCTGACCTGACAAGACTAGCTGCATGCTTGTTTCTGGTTTTAATCAGATACTACTGCAGAGAAATAGACCAGCAGGGCTGCCAGGCAACTGGTATTGATTAAAAGGAAATAAACATGACAGCCTCCATATACCTCTCTCTTCAGTTCCCCTTTAAACAGGAAGATAAGGTTTTTTTTTTCCTTAGAGAGATTTATGGCAGCCCCTTCTAAGCTAAATCTTAACCCCTTGCTGGCTCATTTTAAAGGCAGCAGTAGTCTAGTATGAGATAGACAACTTCTTTATAATTATAGTTGCAAATGTACTGTTGTATACTTTTGTATTGTTACATTCTGTTTTGTAAAAGTAATAACATACACTAAAATTTAAAAAAATATATATTTGTACCGTGTTGGCAAACAGTAAAAAAACACCTGTGAAAGAATCAGTACAATAAATACTATAAAATAAATGCAACAGATCTGTGATTACAGAAGAGCAGAGAGGGAGATGAATGCCGCTCTGCTACTTCATGCCTGGTACACACCATGCAAATTGCCATCAGATAGATGGGTTCGAATTGATTATTTCTGACAGGTCTAATCTGATTTCTGGTCATTTTTCTAATCGACTTTGTATAAGTGATCGGAAAATCGATTCAACCCATCTATCTGGTGCGTACCAGGCATTAGGGACTCACTGCTCTGACAGGAAAAACAATCATTCATCATTTTTCAGAGAGAAAACATTCATAGGTATCCTGCAAACAAGTGATCGTTAAGGCTCATACACACATCAGACTATAGTCTTTGGAAAAAGAAAGATCACAGTCCAATCTTACCACCCTTCATGTAGTATGAGAGCCATACTCTACACAGTCTTTTCTATGGAGCTGAACTCCACATCAGAAAAAATCTTTGCAAGATTCTGCACACACAGATGCTGTACAGACACAAAAGATCAGTATCTGCAAAAGATCTGTTCCTGCCAAGAATCCGTTCCTGCAAATTGCATTCATAGTCTATGAGATCTGCAGATCATCATACACACCTTGTTTAACTGACATTCATCTGCAGATCAGACAATCATCTGCAGATCTGAAAATCCATCCTGGTGGATCGGATCTGCAGATGAATGTCTGTTAAACAAGGTGTGTATGATGATCTGCAGATATCATAGACTATAGGCTCATACACACATCAGACCACAGTCTTTGGAAAATGAAAGATCACAGACCAATTTTATCCCCTTCCATGGAGTATGAGAGCCATACCTACAGTCTATTCTATGGAGCTGAACTCCCCATCAGATAAAAATCTTTGCAAGATGCTGAACACGTTCAAAAGATCAATATCTGCAAAAGATCTGTTCCTGCAAAAGATCCGTTCCTGCAAAATGCATTCATAGTCTATGATATCTGCAGATCCTCATACACACCTTGTTTAACAGACAATTATCTGCAGATCAGACAATCATTTGCAGATCTGAAGATTCATCCTGGTGGATCTGATCTGCAGATGAATGTTTGTTAAACAAGGTGTGTATGAGGATCTGCAGATATCATAGACTATGAATGCATTTTGCAGAAACGGATCTTTTGCAGGAACAGATCTTTTGCAGATACTGATCTGTTGCATGTGTACAGCATCTTTGTGTGCAGCATCTTGCAAAGATTTCTATTGAGTTCAGCTCAATAGAATAGACTTTGTAGGTATGACCCTCATACTACATGGAAGGGGGTAAAATTGGTCTGTGATCCTTCATTTTCCAAAGACTATGGTCTGATGTGTGTATGCACCCTGAGTGTGTGTGTGTGTGGGGGGGGGGGGCTGCGGTTGGTGGTACCGGGCCTAGGGCACTGGGAAGTCCAAATCCGGCCCTACCTACCTAACCTATGCAGCAGACACCTACGTAGCTAACCTATACTGTGGGCACCTATACCTGGCTCCATGGTTGGGGGGGGGGGGGGTGAAATGGGCCCTGGGTGAAATTTAGCCTAGAAACTGCCCTGTACAAAACCATGTATCAGAGAAGCAAGCATAAACATTACCATAAAGTGCCTAGATGAACTGTCTGCTCTGAGGGGATCTGTGCTGGAAGTGCTGCTGTGTAGGGCTCTCCCTGCTGATGTGTGAAGCTCCTGAGTGGGGTTTGCACAGTCTCTGCACTGATCTTACAGGGAGAGGTTTCATCACTGGAGGCCATAGAGAGGTCAGCATGCAGGCAGCACATCTGCACTTCTGGCATTTCATGTGATGCAGATCACTAGTCCTGTTGCTGTTCAGCCAACATGTCTGCATGTCTTCATTTAGCACTTAGCAAGCAAGCCAGGGGTCAAGTGGGGCGTGAATGCAGGTGGACGATGTCCACCTGCTTTTTTTGGCATGTGTGGAGGGAAGCAGTGCAGTGGAAGGAGAGTAGTGGGCAGCGGTGGAGAAGGGGGGACATCCTCCCCCCCCCCTTTCCCTCACCTTGGGGCTCTCCATCCCTTGCTCTCCCCTCTAGTACTAAAATTTGCGGCGGCTGGCAGAGGGTGGGACTTACCTCTTCCTCGTTCCAAGTGCCGGGTAAGATCTGCATGCCGCTGCTCTGGTCTAGACCAGACCAGACTAGCGGCAGTGGAGTGCTCCCTCTCGTGCCGGGATGAGGAAAAGGTAAGTCCCGCCCACTGCCAGCCGCCCGCACATTTTAGTTCTGGAGGAGAGAGCGAGGGATGGAGAGCCCCAAGGTGAGGGAAAGGGAGACGTCCCCCCTTCTCCACCGCTGCCCACTACTCTCCTTCCACTGCGCTGCTCCCCTCCTGCTGGGGGGACACCTGACTACCTATTCTAGGGACATATACCCCTGACTACATATACTGGGGACATGTACCCTTGGCTACATATACTGGGCACATATACCCCTGCCTACATATACTGGGCACATATACCCCTGCCTACATATACTGGGCACATATACCCCTGCCTACATATACTGGGCACATGTACCCCTGCCTACATATACTGGGCACATATACCCCTGCCTACATATACTGGGCACATATACCTCTGCCTACATATACTGGGCACATATACCCCTGCCTACATATACTGGGCACATATACTCCTGCCTACATATACTGGGCACATATACCCCTGGCTACATATACTGGGCACATATACCTCTGACAACATATACTGGGAACATATACCTCTACCTACATATACTTGGCACGTATACCCCTGCCTACATATACTGGGCACATATAACCCTGGCTACATTTACTGGGCACATATACCCCTGGCTACATATACTGGGCACATATACCCCTGAATACATATACTGGGCACATATACCCCTGCCTACATATACTGGGCACATATACCCCTGCCTACATATACTGGGCACCTATACCCATGGCTACATATACTGGGCATCTATACCCCTGGCTACATATACTGGGCACCTATACCTCTGGCTACATATACTGGGCACATATACCCCTGACAACATAAACTGGGAACATATACCTCTACCTACATATACTTGGCACATATACCCCTGGCTACATATACTGGGCACACATACCCCTGGCTACATATACTGGGCACATATACCCCTGGCTACATATACTGGGCACATATACCCCTGGCTACATATACTGGGCACCTATACCCTTGGCTACATATACTGGGCACCTATACCCTTGGCTACATATACTGGGCACATATACCCTTGGCTACATATACTGGGCACATATACCCTTGGCTACATATACTGGGCACATATACCCTTGGCTACATATACTGGGCACATATACCCCTGGCTACATATACTGGGCACATATACCCCTGCCTACATATACTGGGCACATATACCCCTTCCTACATATACTGGGCACATATACCCCTTCCTACGTATACTGGGCACATATACCCCTGCCTACATATACTGGGCACATATACCCCTGCCTACATATACTGGGCACATATACCCCTGGCTACAAATATTGGGCACATATACCCCTGGCTACATATACTGGGCACCTATACCCCTGGCTACATATACTGGGCACCTATACATCTGGCTACATATATTGGGCACATATACCCCTGACAACATATACTGGGAACATATACCTCTACCTACATATACTTAGCACATATACCCCTGGCTACATATACTAGGCACCTATACCCCTGGCTACATATACTGGGCACCTATACTTCTGGCTACATACACTTGGGACTACTATACCCCTGACTACATATACTGGGCACCTATACCCCTGGCTACATATACTGGGCACATATACCCCTGCCTACATATACTGGGCACCTATACCCCTGGCTACATATACTAGGCACCTATACCCCTGGCTACATATACTGGGCACCTATACCTCTGGCTACATATACTGGGGACTACTATACCCCTGGCTACATATACTGGGCACATATACCCCTGACTACATATACTGTGCACATATACCCCTGCCTACATGTACTGGGCACATATACCCCTGCCTACATATACTGGGCACCTATACCCCTGGCTACATATACTGGGCACCTATACCCCTGGCTACATATACTGGGCACCTATACCTCCAGCTACATATACTGGGCACATATACCCCTGACAACATATACTGGGAACATATACCTCTACCTACATATACTTGGCACATATACCCATGGCTACATATACTGGGCACATATACCCCTGGCTACATATACTGGGCACATATACCCCTGGCTACATATACTGGGCACATATACCCCTGGCTACATATACTGGGCACCTATACCCTTGGATACATATACTGGGCACCTATACCCTTGGCTACATATACTGGGCACATATACCCTTGGCTATATATACTGGGCACATATACCCTTGGCTACATATACTGGGCACATATACCCCTGGCTACATATACTGGGCACATATACCCCTGCCTACATATACTGGGCACATATACCCCTTCCTACATATACTGGGCACATATACCCCTGCCTACATATACTGGGCACATATACCCCTGCCTACATATACTGGGCACATATACCCCTGCCTACATATACTGGGCACATATACCCCTGCCTACATATACTGGGCACATATACCCCTGGCTACATATACTGGGCACCTATACCCCTGGCTACATATACTGGGCACCTATACCTCTGGCTACATATACTGGGCACATATACCCCTGACAACAAATACTGGGAACATTTACCTCTACCTACATATACTTAGCACATATACCCCTGGCTACATATACTGGGCACCTATACCCCTGGCTACATATACTGGGCACATATACCCCTGCCTACATATACTGGGCACCTATACCCCTGGCCTCATATACTAGGCACCTATACCCCTGGCTACATATACTGGGCACCTATACCTCTGGCTACATATACTGGGGACTACTATACCCCTGGCTACATATACTGGGCACATATACCACTGGCTTCATATACTGGACACCTATACCTCTGGCTGCATATACTATGGACTACTATACCCATGACTACATATACTGGGCACATATACCCCTGGCTACATATACTAGGCAACTATACCCCTGCCTACATATACTGGGCACATATACCCCTGCCTACATATACTGGGCACCTATACCCCTGGCTACAAATACTAGGCACCTATACCCCTGGCTACATATACTGGGCACCTATACCTCTGGCTACCTATACTGGGGACTACTATACCCCTGGCTACATATACTGGGCACCTATACCTCTGGCTACCTATACTGGGGACTACTATACCCCTGGCTACATATACTGGGCACCTATACCTCTGGCTACATATACTGGGCACATATACCCCAGACAACATATACTGGTAACATATACCTCTACCTACATATACTTGGCACATATACCCATGGCTACATATACTGGGCACATATACCCCTGGCTACAAATACTGGGCACATATACCCCTGGCTACATATACTGGGCACATATACCCCTGGCTACATATACTGGGCACCTATACCCTTGGCTACATATACTGGGCACATATACCCTTGGCTACATATACTGGGCACATATACACTTGGCTACATATACTGGGCACATATACCCCTGGCTACATATACTGGGCACATATACCCCTGCCTACATATACTGGGCACATATACCCCTTCCTACATACACTGGGCACATATACCCCTGCCTACATATACTGGGCACATATACCCCTGCCTACATATACTGGGCACATATACCCCTGCCTACATATACTGGGCACATATACCCCTGCCTACATATACTGGGCACATATACCCCTGGCTACATATACTGGGCACCTATACCCCTGGCTACATATACTGGGCACCTATACCCCTGGCTACATATACTGGGCACCTATACCTCTGGCTACGTATACTGGGCACATATACCCCTGACAACATAAACTGGGAACATATACCTCTACCTACATATACTTGGCACATATACCCCTGGCTACATATACTGGGCACCTATACCCCTGGCTACATATACTGGGCACCTATACCCCTGCCTACATATACTGGGCACATATACCCCTGCCTACATATACTGGACACCTATACCCCTGGCTACATATACTAGGCACCTATACCCCTGGCTACATATACTGGGCACCTATACCTCTGGCTACATATACTGGGGACTACTATACCCCTGGCTACATATACTGGGCACATATACCACTGGCTTCATATACTGGACACCTATACCTCTGGCTGCATATACTATGGACTACTATACCCATAACTACATATACTGGGCACATATACCCCTGGCTACATATACTAGGCAACTATACCTCTGGCTACATATACTGGGGACTACTATACTTATGGCTACTTATACTGGAGACACCTATAGACCTGGCTACTTATGTTGGGGGTACCTATTTTGGGGGAACTGCTTTCAGATTATTTGCATTTTTGTGGAACCGCTGTTAACAAACTAAGGGCTTGATTAACAAAAGTGTGCTAACTGTTAGCACACGAGTGAAAAGCTGCTTATCACATGCAAACTGCCTCTTTGCGCGCTAATAAAGTTTAGTGCATGTAAAGGTTTGTGCGCATAAAGTTTTATGTGCACTACTTTGCGTGTAAAATCAGCTGCTTCACGTGCTAAGTAGTGTGATAAGCATACTTTGCACGCGAAGCAGCTGATTTTGCACGCAAAGTAGTGCGTGTAAAACTTTATGCGCGCAAACTTTTAAGAGCGCTAAAATAGCACGCGAACAGTAACAGCTTTGCCGTGCAAACTACTTAGCACACTAGTTTGCACGTGCAAAGCTTTTAGGCATGCTAACTGTGTTAGCACCCTTTCGTGAATCAAGCCCTAAGTGTATTTTGGGGAACAGCTGCCAGATTATGTGTATGTTAGGGGAACGGCTGCTGCCAGATTACGTGTATTTTGGGGAACTGCTGCCAGATTGTGTATGTTTGGGGGACCACTGCTGCCAGATTACATGTATTTTGGGTGTTACGTGTATTTTGGGTGATCCGCTGCCAGGTTTTGCGTATTTTGGGGAACTGCTTCCAGATTATGCATATGTTGGGGGAACTGCTACTGCCACATTGTCTATTTTGGGGGAACCACTGCCATATTATCTGTATTTTGGAGGAACTTCTACCAGATTATGTGTCTTTTTGGTGAAATGCTGTCAGATTACAACTATTTTTGGGGGATACACTATGGCAGAGCTTAAACTTCCCCGGTAGACCTTTTACATCACTGCTAAGGTCATGTATATTTGGTCCCACCCATGACCACGCCCAATTTTGTGCGCCACAGGTCTTCTTGCTTGGAGTGACAAAAAGGCTAGAGGCGCCCCTGCTTCCACTCACTACAGCAGCAACTGGAGACTAAGAACATGGCCAATACTGCTGTATTTTTATGGGGGGGGGGGGGGGGGAGGAAGGCCGGGGTCAGCGGGGGAGTGCAGCTTGACTGGCTGCCATATGTCTGCTGACTGTGATGTAGGGGGTCAAAGTTTAGCCCAATGATGAGTTATGTGTTCGCGTCCCTCCATGCACCCGAACAGCTGAATTTTGCATGAACTATCCTCCTGGTGAACCGTTCGGTCCATCTCTACTCACAGGCCCTAATCCCTGGTGCTTCAAATGGCTTCTTTGGCAGCGGCAAATTCACTTTGCTGTTCGGGACTCCATGAAGACAAAATCTTTTTCCTGGTCACATTGTAAATAGGCCTCAGAATCAGTCCCAGGTGTGGAATAAATGGTCGCCAGAATCCCACCACCCCAATAAACTTCTGTGACTCCTTTTTGGACAAAGGACGGTCCCCAGTCCCTGGACAGTTTTCACAACTATTTCAGGGATTTTTTGCTGAGGGCCAGTCCATGTCCTCCCTAGAACCTCTGTGGCAGGTCCTTGAACTTTATCTCTGTTGATTGCCCACCCTCTGTCCTCCAGGTGCTGCATCAGGAGAGGTAAAACTTCTGCCACATTCTATTTTGTTCCAGAAATCATTACATCATCAATGTAATTAAAAACTGCAACTTTTAAGTCCATCATGCTGATATCTCTGACAAAGTGTTGCTGAGTGGATGTATCCTTGAAGTAGAACAGTAGGGGTGTACTGGTGACCGTCCTGTCAAAAACCTGAGCGGTTCTTGTCTTTTTCATGATTTCTAACTCAGTAAAGGACCAGCCTTTAAAGCGTTGCTATCATATAAATCCGGCATAGCGGGGTCTGAACCCTCTATAACAGTAATTATAGATTGACGGTATACCTTGAAATGAATCAGAGCACTCAGTATATGATTTTATATAAAAATTGTATTTGCTTATCATACAGCATATATACAAAATATGAACAGTTCCAAGTAGTGTTTCCTTCTAACAGTATTCCATCTCATCAAGGCTTTATAGCCAAGCAAGTACATTCAAAAAAGAATATAACAGTTGTGTTATGTAGAATAAGATAGAATAAGATCACAAGTAGTCTCATCTGTATCAATAGCTGTGTATCTAGTAGCTGTGTAAAACTTGTAGTAATCTTCTTAAAGAAATGGCTTAAAAAATAGCTTCTAAAAAAACTTCTTGCTAACATCTTAACAGAACTTAATGCTGAAAAATTAATAAAGTAATTCACCAGAATATTAAGCATATTACCCCTTCTCTGTCATCTCTTCAGCATCTATAACCACGTGTGGGAAGGTAGCTTCTGCCTCGTGTGTTTTCTCAGGAGATTGGTAGGCTAGTGCAAATTATGAGCTTTCAGCTCCTACTTTTATAGTGATTGGATGCAATATGGCTGCCTAATCTGGACTTTCCCTAATTCCCAGGTTCTGATTGGCTAAAGCTTCCATACGTCAATGCTTTATCATGTTTTGAATACCTAAAGCATAATATTATTGTTTATAAATTCGGATTAGGTCATTTCTGAAGCAGTTGATTAAAAATGGACTTCACCAGCCATCTTGTCTGCTGGTTGACTTTTTTGCCTCAGACATTGAGACTAAACAATGTCATTTATGACACATTTCTGATAATGTGTCCTTCTGCTAATTAGTTTGGAATGTGTCTGTTCTTTCCCAGACATAAGATTGGTCAGGTTGATAGTACTAACACAGACCTGTGAGAGTCTTCAGCAATTTAAAGCTTATTAAACATACAGGGCTTCTAATATACTTATTTAAATATAAAGCTTATTATATAATTCTTCTTAAAACAATCATATAATATATAATTGCATATTAAAATGTAATAATATAAAATCATGTTCTATATATTTGCCTTTCTTTATGAATAAATAAATGTAATAATTCCACTGACAGATGTCACTATTTCATAATTTTTAAACAATTGGGAAGCCCCCTTATCGTTTTATATTTTATGAGGCCTTTCCCAAAACATGACATATGTTATCAGCTATCAATGTTCAAACTTATTGCAATGTTTATACTTTTCATATTTTGACTTTCTCTGGCTGGGAAATGTTATCTTTTCTTGCTGGCTGTAATGGCCTTGTAACAAGTACACGTTGTGAACAATCTTCTAGTTTACAAAATAAAATAATCTTATAAGCTTCACAGCCTGGAATATGCTGAGAAATCTCAGAGCAATATTTTAAAAAAGTATCCTAACTTTACAGTTTACAATGAAATTTTGCATAGAACATTAAAACTTAAAACATACACATGACAGCTTTTCCTGCATAAATAAATCGCTTAGAATTCTGACAGTCCCATGTAAAAGCAAACTAGTCTTGAGACGTTTCATCGATGGCAATAAAAAAGAAGGCATTTACAAAGGTCTAAAACTGCATGATATTCTCTGACTTCCTTTGCAATTCGCTCAACAAGGGAGACCATATCGGGTACAGCTGATTTCAAAGGGGGTGCAACTTTGTTTAAACCTCTATAGTCCAATGTCATCCTGTCGCTTCCATCTTTTTTCCTAACAGGATATACTGGCTCATTGAATAGACTAACAGCTGGCCCCAATTTCCTTATGCCCCCCAGACAGTCTGTACTGCTTCCGACATACTGGCTTCTCAGGTGGAGGAATGTAGATAGTTGTCCATTTTGCATGACCTCTAACTACAGCCTTCACCGCTCTAACCAAATATGTTTTCTTAGGATAGCCTAGGGTGAAGATACCCAGTTCAGTCTGTATTGACTGACCAAGAAGTATATCCATCCCCAGAGTATTCTCTGACAGCTCAGACACTAAAACATTTGCCTTGAAACCTGGTCCCCAGGGCCGTGCAGAGGGTCCTTAAGTGGGGGGTGCTCAAATTTAAAAAAGGGGCCTGGCAATGCCTTCCCCCGAATGCCCCCCCCCCCACCTTCCTTGTTTCTGGCTAGGGGGGTATTGATTGTCATGCTGCTGAATGCAGATGATGGGTGCCATGTGGGTTCTGGGTGCTGGCACAGGGTGTCATGTGGATTCTGGCTGTATGGGTGTGTATCAACCATCATGTAGGTGTTGATTGCAGGTACTCAGTCCCTTGTGAGTTATGGGTGCATGTACTGGATGTCATGTGAGTGCTTGGTGTGGGTGCTGGGCATCAAGTGGAGGCTTAGTGCAACTGGAACTACTGCAGATGAAACATGTGGGTGTTGAGTGCAGGTACCGGGTATCACATAGGTGGAAATGCTTGGCGCCATGCCTGCACTGGGTGCTAGCTCGGGGTGGGTGTTGTGTGTCACATGGGTTCTGAGTGCAGGTACTTCGGGTGCTAGTACTGGTTATGTGAGTGGGTGCCATGTGGAGGCTGTGCGCAGGTGTGAGTAGTGAGTGACATGTCAGAGCTGGGTGCAAGTACTGTGCCATGTAGGTGTGAGTACTGGGTGCCAGCTATAGGGTGAAGGGGTGCAGGTATTGGGTGTCATGTGGCTGTTTGATGCAAGTACTAAGTGCCATATTATTATTATTATTATTATTATTTAGTATTTATATAGCGCCGACATATTACGCAGCGCTGTACAGTGTATATATATATATCTTGTCACTAACTGTCCCTCAAAGGAGCTCACAATCTAATCCCTACCATTGCCATATGTCTATATTATGTAGTGTAAGTACTGTAGTCTAGGGCCAATTTTTTTAGAGGTAGCTAATTAACTTATCTGTATGTTTTTGGAATGTGGGAGGACACCGGAGTGCCCGGAGGAAACCCACGCAGACACGGAGAGAACATACAAACTCTTTGCAGATAGTGCCCTGGCTGGGATTCGAACCAGGGACCCAGCGCTGCAAGGCGAGAGAGCTAACCACTACGCCACCGTGCTGCCCGGCCGGATGTGAGTATTGGGTGCAGGGTGCTTGGTGCAAGTACTGGGTGCTTGCTATAGTGGGGGTTACTAGTTGAGTGTAATGTGGGTGCTGAATATTGGTGGGATTGCTGTGGGTGCAGGGGGTGGGAGGTCACTGTGGGTACTGCTATGAATGGCATAGTTGCTGCTAGGGGAGGTCGAGGTCAGTGTGGTTGATGGGGGAAGTGTAGGTCAATGTGGGTGCTGGGGGAGAAGTAACTGTGGGTGCTGTGGAAAGTAGAGGTCAGTATGGGTGCTGGAGGAAAGGGAGGTCACTGTGGGTCCTTTGGGGGAGATCACTGTGGGTCTCGGGAGGTAGAGGTCATTGTGGGTGCAGGGGGTGGGAGGTCACTATGGGTGCTGCTATGAATGGCATAGTTGCTGCTAAGGGAGGTAGATGTCAGTGTGGGTGCTGGGGGAAGGGTAGGCCACTGTGGGTGCTGGGAGAAGTCAGTGTGGTTACTGAAGGAGGGAGTGTATGCTGGGTGTTGGGAGAAGCCACTGTGGGCACTGGCAATGGGAGAGGTCACTGTAGGTGCTGCTTTTGGGATGGGAGGTCCCTGTGGGTGCTGCAGGGGACAGGAGGGTAGCCACTGGGGGAGGGAAAATCACTGTGGGTGCTGGGGGAGGGAGAGGTCAGTGTGGGTGCTGGGGTAGGCAGGATCACTGCTAGAGCTGGGGAGGGAGAGGTAACTATGGGTCCTAGGTGGAGGGAGATATCACTGTGTGTGCTAGGTGGAGGGAGAGGTCACTGTTGGTGCAAGGTGGATGGAGAGGTCACTGTGGGTGCTAGGTGGAGGGAGAGGTCACTGTGGGTGCTGGGGAGGGAGAGGTCACTGTGTGTGCTAGGTGGAGGGAGAGGTCACTGTGGGTGCTGGGGAGGGAGAGGTCACTGTGTGTGCTAGGTGGAGGGAGAGGTCACTGTGGGTGCTGGGGGAGGGAGAGGTCACTGTGGGTCCCAGGTGGAGGGAGAGGTCACTGTGGGTGCTAGGTGGAGGGAGAGGTCACTGTGGGTTCTAGATGGAGGGAGAGGTCACTGTGGGTGCTGGGTAAGAGAGAGGTCACTGTGGGTGCTGGGTGGAGGGAGAGGTCACTGTGGGTGCTAGGTGGAGGGAGAGGTCACTGTGGGTGCTAGGTGGAGGGAGAGGTCACTGTGGGTGCTAGGTGGAGGGAGAGGTCACTGTGGGTGCTAGGTGATGGGAGATGTCACTGTGGGTACTGGGTAGGGAGAGGACATTATGGGTCCTAGGTGGAGGGAGAGGTCACTGTGAGTGCTAGGGGAGGGAGTGGTCACTGGGTACTGGGTGGAGGGAGAGGTCACTATGGGTGCTGGGGGAGGTAGAGGTCAGTATGGGTCCTAGGTGGAGGGAGAGGTCAGTATGCCACACTAGGATTCCTGTCTGGGCCACTTCACTTGAAAGTGTCCCAGACAGAGGTGGAGCTTCCCGCGGGTGGGCGTGGCTTATTTTGTGTGGCGAGAAAGGCCTTTTTTGAAGATTTTAAAAAGGGGGGTGCCTGGGCACCCAGAGCACCCCCCTGTGCACGTGCCTGCTGGTCCCTCACCAATAGCGAAAGTAACTTGTGTTCTAACCGCTGGTATTGTCTTCCCACCTAGACCTTCAACATAAATTGTTTCACCTTTATGATGGGAGGGGTTGCCTTGTAAGAGAGTGACTTCTGCACCAGTATCCACCAGGGTCATTACATGTGTAGGCGGTGATGATTTTCTCCACCCCACAGTGACTGGTACATAAGGGCTCCAGATGTCACTATTCTTACTTCCTTAGATGGAGACCCGCCTCCTCCTCATAAAGGTGAAGGTACCTCCCAGTTCCTTTTCCTGAACTCCTCCAACTCCTCCCCAGGGTAAAGGGAATTGTGTACGTGTTTGGGGCTGGAGTTGGGAACAACTGGAGGGGCTTTGCTTGGGGTTGGGCTTGGGAATAGCAGGAGGGGCCTCTTCTCTCTCATCTGTCCCTGAACTTGCATCATCATTGCTGGTTGTGGCTCTGTCCCTAGCAGATTTCCCAGCTAACCGCTTCCACTTTTTCAAAAGCTCTGCAGTGGGAACCCCATCTCTCTCCTCTGCAGGTACCCCTGCCCTTAATAAATCCACCCACATTTTCCTTCAAGTAATTACTAGCCTGTTCCTTTTCATGCCCTCTGCCTTCCCCGTTTTCTTCACTGACTTCTTTCTCTCTCCCTTTGCCATACTGTCTGATTCCTCATCTAGCACTTTTACTAGTTTAGCAACATTTTTCTGACTAAACTCCAGCTCACCCGGCTGACTGAGAAGTGCAGTAGCTTTATGTACCTTGCTATTCAATCCTAATCCTCCCAACAAAGACAGTAACGGAGCTCTCAGATTAAATGAAGCAGACTTCAGCAGCTTTGAACGCAGACTTGCAGTAATGGGTTCCAAATCTGGCCCTGCCCAGTCTGTAAGTTGGCCTGATCCGGTTATACAGCCCATCTCACGCAATTGGGCCATGCCTTCACTGATACTGCTCCATGGAGAAGTATTCTCGAGATCAGTGGGACAAGCGTATACCCGGACTATGCCCTCTCTCACCATATCAAGCAGTGAAAAGACAATGGTAAACTCCCTTGCCTTGCGCATTGCCTGGCGTAACTGTGGGTCATGTGTCAATACACCCACTCACTGCTTTCTTTCCTGACAAAAGCACTGAATCAGCACCATCATCCCATAGCCGCAGTAGCCAGCTCAGGAGGTGCTCACCTGATTTTTGCTTAAATTGTTTTTCAAGGTCATTTAGTTCAGTTTGTGTGTATTCCCATAATTCCTCAATTTTGGTGTCTCTAGAGTTCCGATAATACACCTTTTCCATCTGCCATGTCCTCTCTATCATGCTAACGCTTCCTATGCTTAGTATTGAGAGGTCTGCCAGTTTTCTTTTTCCTTGCAGGTAACGCCTGCTTGTCTGTAATCTCAACCACTATCGCTTCATCCTCACTATCAAAAGACGATAGTATACCCTCACTATCCCAATCCTGAGATGTGACAATCGTACCTATGCTGGTTCTGCTAATTGGCTTATGCCCCACCTTTTTTCTTAAAGTATTAACAGACTTTGTGATAACTGCTGCACATCGCTCTTCCACTCTCTCAGCGTGGGATGCCGTGCTGCTAACACACTCTGAGGCAACTGCAAGATGGTTTCTTAATACTTTAACCTCCCTAGCAGTATTGATGGATATACACGTCAATACAACATATGCTGTGAACAGTATTGTTGTGCATACACATCAATACTCTCCTGCCCTGTATACTAGACCCTTGCTTGATACATTTTGGCAAGTTACAAGAAAAAAGTTATGAAAATTAATTAGATCACTTTTTGCACAGAAATCCTGGGGAAATTGAATGCCAAGGAGGTTAATCTCCTCTTCTGCTTTCTCCCTCCTTTGAGTCTCAACATAAATAGCATAAAGAGAATACCACCCAGATGTGGATACTGTCTTCAGCTCACCTCCTACTCTGCCCTTTCCGTGCATTTCTCCTTTTGATATATATATACAGTGGCTTGCAGAAGTATTCACCCCCTTGAAGTTTTCCACATTTTGCCACATTACTGCCACAAACATGATTCCATTTTATTGGAATTCCACGTGAAAGACCAATACAAAGTGGTGTACACGTGAGAAGTGGAATGAAAATCATACATTATTCCAAACAATTTTTACAAATAAATAACTGCAAAGTGGGGTGTGTGTAATTATTCAGCCCCCTGAGTCAATACTTTGTAGAACCACCTTTTGCTGCACTTACAGCTTCCAGTCTTCTAGGGTATGTCTCCACCAGCTCTGCAAATCTAGAGACTGAAATCCTTGCCCATTCTTCTTTGCAAAACAGCTCCAGCTCAGTCAGAGTAGATGGACATCGTTTGTGAACAGCAGTTTTCAGATCTTGCCACAGATTCTCGATTGGATTTAGATCTGGACTTTGACTGGGCCATTCTAACACATGGATATGTTTTGTTTTAAACCATTCCATTGTTGCCCTGGCTTTATGTTTAGAGTTGTTGTCCTGCTGGAAGGTGAACCTCCGCCCCAGTCTCAAGTCTTTTGCAGACTCCAAGAGGTTTTCTTCCAAGTTTGCCCTGTATTTAGCTCCATCCATCTTCCCATCAACTTTGACCAGCTTCCCTGTCCCTGCTGAAGAGAAGCAACCCCAGAGCATGATGCTGCCACCACCATATTTGACAGTTGGGATGGTGTGTTCTGAGTGATGTGCAGTGTTAGTTTTCTGCCTCACATAGCGTTTTGCATTTTAGCCAAAAAGTTCCATTTTGGTCTCATCCGACCAGAGCACCTTCTTCCACATGTTTGCTGTGTCCCCCACATGGCTTGTGGCAAACTGCAAACGGGACATCTTATGCTTTTCTGTTAACAATGGCTTTCTTCTTGTCACTCTTCCATAAGAGCCAACTTTGTGCAGTGCACAACTAATAGTTGTCCTATGGTGAGATTCCCCCACCTGAGCTGTAGATCTCTGCAGCTCGTCCAGAGTCATCATGGACCTCATGACTGCATTTCTGATTAGCGCTCTCCTTGTTCGGCCTGTGAGTTTAGGTGGACGGCCTTGTCTTGGTAGGTTTACAGTTGTGCCATACACCTTCCATTTCTGAATGATCGCTTGAACAGTGCTCCGTGGGATGTTCAAGGTTTTGGAAATCTTTTTGTAGCCTAAGCCTGCTTTAAATTTCTCAATAACTTTATCCCTGACCTGTCTGGTGTGTTCTTTGGACTTTATGGTGTTGTTGCTCCCAAGATTCTCTTAGACAACACCTGAGGCCCTCACAGAGCAGCTGTATTTGTACTGACATTAGATTACACATAGGTGCACTCTGTTTAGTCATTAGCACTCATCAGGCAATGTCTATGGGCAACTGACTGCACTCAGACCAAAGGGGGCCGAATAATTACGCACACTCCACTTTGCAGTTATTGACTTGTAAAAAATGTTTGGAATCATGTATGATTTTCGTTCCACTTCTCACGTGTGCACCACTTTGTATTGGTCTTTCATGTGAAATTCCAATAAAATTGATTCATGTTTGTGGCAGTAATGTGACAAAATGTAGAAAACTTCAAGGGGGCCCAATACTTTTGCAAGACACTGTATATATATATATATATATATATATATATATATATATATATACAGTATATATATGTGTATATATATATATATATATATATATATATATATATATATATATATATATATATTAAATCAAACAGTAAGTAAAGACTTAAGCTGCCCATACACCTAACGATTTTGCCGCCGATATACAGCAGATTTGATCACTGTGATCGAATCTGCTGTGAAATCGTTGCGCAAACGCTGACAGAACGATCGATTTCCATCCGAAATCAATCGTTCCCGTCGATCCGTCCGTGCGGAAGATTTCCCTCGATTGCCGCAGGGTCGGGAGTGCGTCGATAGCGGCGTTCGAATGCCCGATGACCGACGCTAGCGGCAATACATTACCTGCTCCGGCCGACGCGAGTCCCCCTCTGTCCCCGCAGCTTCTTCTCCGCGCTGGGTTCCGGACCGGCTGCTGCTTCATTGAACTTCCTGTCCCGGCAGGAAGTTTAAACAGTAGAGCGCCCTCTACTGTTTAAACTTCCCCCGAACAGGAAGTTCAGTGAAGACAAGCCAGCGGGACCGGAGACCAGCGCGGAGAAGAAGCTGTGGGGACAGAGGGGGAGTCGCGCCGGCCGGAGCAGGTAATGTATGCGGGCGGGGGCAGCGGCAGCACCACCACCACAGATTGTGATCGGTTTCTGGCTGAAATCAATTCACAATCTGTTTGCAGTAAAGGTAGCCATACGATCCCTCTCTGATCAGATTTGATCAGAGAGGGATCTGTTGGTCAAATCTGATGGCAAATCGACCAGTGTATGGCTACCTTTAGCTAGCTTGTGTCCTTGGAGATATGATCAGATTTCAATATCCATTGTCTTCTTCAATCAACATGGTCAGGTCAAACAAAGGAAGCCCAACAGTCAGAGAGAACAATGCACAGAGCCTTATAAATCCCACCCCTTCCCTGCTTTGTGATTGGCTAGAGAGAGGGACGAGTTGTACTTTCTGTATAGTCTAGCCACATAGAAACTACACTTTGATGAGCTTTCTCTAACAGGTTCAAACTGGTTTTCAAACAAAGAGCTGCTATGTGCTTCTAGTAGCCATCTTGAAACTGGTTAAAATGTTTCAGATTTAAATGGTAGAAATTCAGTAAATAATCTTCACACCACAAGCACGCTTTCAGCCGTGCTTATGGAAACGTGATCGCAGGGACATCAGGCGGTGCTTAGACTGCACCGTCTGATGTTCCATACATGCACTGCTATTCACTTCTGAATTGCAGTGCATAACTGCCTGCATTTTGGGGCGATTGCACCCGCGATCCCATTCAGTATAATGAATGGGATTGCAAGCTCCACCCCCAGGAGGCTGTGCTGCATTGGAATCAAGACCTAACCTTTTAAGTTTAACAAGTGGATAGTCACTCCCAAAGATCTCCAAGGGCATGCTTGAGTTTGCAGTTCTACAGCATCTATAGTTCTGGGTATGTAGCAGAGAGTGCACATCCCAAGCTGCTGCTAATGTTATCTGGATACTGATGAGAAGGATTACTGCGGACAAAGCTGTAAAGTAATTTAGCTCCCTGAAGCTGCTAGTTGGAATGCTTTATCTCCAGAGATGCATAGTATTGCTGAGCTCACATGCGGGCTGAAGCTGCTCTATAATGGAAAATTGTTACTTACCTATCGGTAATTTTCCTTTCCTGATGCATCCATGACAGCACATTGGGTAATGGCCCCGCCCCATTACCCCAAAGGACCAGTGAATATTTAAATAGAGTTTAGAGGAGGTGCTCGCTGTCTTTTGTAACTATTATTCTCACCTAATAGTCGGGTGGGATCCATGTGCTGCCATGGATGCATCAGGAAATGAAAATTACCGATAGGTAAGTAACAATTTTTCATTTTCCTTATGCCTCCATGGCAGCACATTTGGATCTAACTAGTAGAAATAAGGGAGGGAGATAAAAATATGCTTAAAAAACAAACAGTAAATTTACTGAATGCGGAGGAGGAGATTACAGCTCCCAAACTCTAAAGGAGTACTTGCAGAGACATTTACTTTATAATGTGAAATAAAAGTATTTATGGTGGACCAGTTTGTGGCCTGTCAGATCTTGGATGCTTACACATTGGAGTAAGTTGCCAAAGAGGACGATACACTTCAGGTCAAGTGGACCCTGATCGTGTCCGGAGGTTGTAAATTGACAGCCCGATATGCTCCTTGAATAGTCTTCACTAACCAAGAAGCGATAGTTCTTGCAGAAGCTGTCTGGCCTTTCCTGTATCCTGAAGGGACGATGAACAAGTGATCCGATTTCCTGATGGATTCAGTTGCCTCCAAGTAAGCCCTAAGAGTTCTAGAGACATCTTGAGCGTGCAACACTGAGATGCTGTCATCTTGAAAGGCTGGAAGTGACCACTCCTTATTAATGTGGTATGACTTCACTACCTTTGGTAGGAAGGAATCCACAGGTTTTAGTTAGACTCTATCATGAATAAAAAAGTTAGGTGAGGTTCACTGCAACTCAGAGAATTAAGCTCAGGAACTCTACGGGTGGATGTCATCGCCACTAGAAAGGAAGCTTTTAGAGTCAGGTTCCATAACGAACAAGATTGTAGAGGTCTAAAACCAGAGGAAGGTCCCATTTTGAATATGTTGCTTTTCTTGGAGGCTTGATCTTGATTACAGCTAGCATGAACTGCTTGATCAAAGGCTTTAGAGCCCACCTGAAGTCTAATAAAGCAGAAATGGCTGAGTTTTGAACTTTAATCCCATTATAGCTAAGTCTCTTTTCCACTCCTGTCTACAGAAATGCTAGAACATGCTGAGGTAGAGGTTGTAAAGGATTAAACAATAATAAAGATGCAAAAGCTGAACATTTTTCCCAGATTCTGTGATATATGTCTTATTTGTAGAGGGGTTCCTGACCTGAAGAAGAAGTGCATTTATTACTTCTGCTGAGCAGCCTAATCGCTTGAACTTCCCCCGCTCAACCTCCATGCCGCTAAATTAAACCGGCTCGGGTTCGGATGTAGGATCGGACCTTGTGATAAAAGGTTCCTCTTCACCGGAAGTATAATCAGATTGTCTACTGCCAGGTTTAAAAGAAGGGGGTACCATGGACGTCAAGGCCAATTTGGTATCACTGCCAGAACTGTAACTGGTTCTTGCTGTAGTATTTTCAAGAGATTGTAAATCATTGGAACTAGCGGGAACATCTTTCGAGAAATCCCAAGTTGCTGTCAGAACGTCCACTGCCTCTGCTTCTCTGAATGGGTATCTTGCCAGAAATCTTTTGTATTTTGAATTCTGCTTTGTCGCTATCATGTCTACCTCCGGCAACCCCCACTGTCTGAAATCAGGTTTTCTGGTCCAATGACCACTCGTTGTCCAGAGATTTGTGGCTTGGGAAGTCTGCCTCTGTGTTCAGGGATCCTGGAATGTAAACAGCCCTGAGGGATAATAGATTGTTCTCTGCTAGGTGAAAGATCTAACTGGCTATTTTCAAGAGCGTATAGCTTCGCATTCCTCCTTGTCTCTGAATGTATGCCACCGCAGTCTTGTTGTCGAGTAGGCAATTTTTGTTGACAATGTGAGTCAAGAAGAAACGTAGGGCATGTACGACTGCTCTGAGTTCCAGTGCATTTGATGACTCCATCTAAGTCTTCTGATCCCCCTGGGCTACTAGATGTTTACATATAACTCCCCATCCTTTCTTGCTGGTGTCCATTGTTATTACCACAGGTGGTTCTGGCGTCAACTGAATGTGGTGATGGATTTTGTGATCTAGTAACCTCCAAGATAGACTTTCTCTCATTGGCTCGGGTAATGCAATGCGTTGATTCAGATTCAGAATCAGACACGTCCCACTGATCGAGAAAACCAATATGGAAATCTCAAATGTGCCAGTGGGCCCATGGAAGGATAAGTATGGTCGCCAATAAAGTACCCAACAGTCTGAGGCAATTTCTTGCTGAGGCCACTGAGGAGCTCATCATGTCCCTGACTCATCATGTCCCATTTGGATGACAGGAACTTTCTCTACTGGAATCGATATTGCATTGAGGTAAGTTTGAAATTGAGCCCCGAGCTAAACTAAGTCTTGGGTTGGCGTCAACTTACTCTTATACGAGTTGATTAGCCATCCGAATTCTATTAATGTTTGTAGAAGAATCTTCCTGTGACAAAGGATTAGCTCTTGACGGTCTCCTAACAGTAGGATGTCATCCAGGTAATGGTATACACGTAGTCCCTGAACTCTGAGCATTGCTATGGCGGAGACGAGGACCTTTGTAAAGGTTCGAGGGGCAGTGGAAATGCTAAGGGGAGGGTGTAAGAGATAGTGGAGCCGCCGCCAGAACGCACGTGGCGGTGGACTCCGCATCTCAAACAGGGGCCTCCGCCGTCTTGCCGGCGGGTGGAGTAGGGCAGGCAGGGGAGTCCGTGAGTTCGGCGGACTCCACCGCACAGTTGCTGCCTGGGGGGTCGCCCGCTCTCTCGCCGGCTCAGAGTCTCCGCATTACGCGCGCACGCGCGAGGAGACAGGAACTTTATTCCTCCAGAAGGGGAGTCAGCTGACCAGGTTGGTTAGCTGACTCCAGCAGTAGTGTGGATTGGCTGGGGCTCTGGGGCGGCGCTGAGTAGCTCTCTGGCTACATATAGGACTTGCTGGTCAGTAGCAAGTTGTCTGCTGTCGTGAATACTTAGGTGTAAACGCTCAGACCTTAGCTCAGTCCCTAGGTGTTGATACCAAGGACGTCACACCTCAGTTAGGATTATATTGTATATTTATCTGTGTTTTGACTCTGGCTATCCCTGACTACTCTCTTCTCTTGCCGATCTTGTACCTCTGCCTATCTGATTCTAAGTTGCCGACCCTGCCTGTTTACCGACTCTGAATCAGCCTTCCGTTACTGTACTGTTGCCGTCTCTCTGTTGCCGAACCTCTGCTTGTCTGACCTTTCTCCCTCCAGTGGAACGTCTCCCACTGGTGGGCTATCTCTGAGGCTTGCCTCTCCGAGACGCCTGCCCCAGCAGACGATTACTGCCAGGGACCGAGATTTCTCTCTCTGTCTGGCTTGAGGATCTTACACACGGGGTTCCCATTCAGAGGTAACCACACCTCTGAGGAATTACTGTGTGGTGGATATTTCCACAAACGTGTGTATTATTACTGTCTCATTGTCAATTGTTGTATTAGGCGTCCAGAGGTTAGTTGCACTTGTATTATTGGTGATTCTGCAGATCATCAATAATCGGGTGACATCTGTATTGTTGGCGATACTGCAGATCACCAATAATCAGATTCTCTCTGGTTGCTGACACCGATCCTTACAGAAGGCAAGTAAACTGATAATGATGTTCTCCTATTACGAGCCTTAGGAATTTCTGAAGGTCTTCCTGACTAGTAGGGCCGGATTTGGACTTCCCAGTGCCCTAGGCCCGGTACCACCAACCGCAGCCCCCCCCACACACACACTCAGGGTGCATACACACATCAGACCATAGTCTTTGGAAAATGAAGGATCACAGACCAATTTTACCCCCTTCCATGTAGTATGAGGGCCATACCTACAAAGTCTATTCTATTGAGCTGAACTCAATAGAAATCTTTGCAAGATGCTGCACACAAAGATGCTGTACACATGCAACAGATCAGTATCTGCAAAAGATCTGTTCCTGCAAAAGATCCGTTTCTGCAAAATGCATTCATAGTCTATGATATCTGCAGATCCTCATACACACCTTGTTTAACAAACATTCATCTGCAGATCAGATCCACCAGGATGGATCTTCAGATCTGCAAATGATTGTCTGATCTGCAGATAATTGTCTGTTAAACAAGGTGTGTATGAGGATCTGCAGATATCATAGACTATGAATGCATTTTGCAGGAACGGATCTTTTGCAGGAACAGATCTTTTGCAGATATTGATCTTTTGAACGTGTTTAGCATCTTGCAAAGATTTTTATCTGATGGGGAGTTCAGCTCCATAGAATAGACTGTAGGTATGGCTCTCATACTCCATGGAAGGGGGTAAAATTGGTCTGTGATCTTTCATTTTCCAAAGACTGTGGTCTGATGTGTGTATGAGCCTATAGGAAAATGAAAGATCACAGACCAATTTTACACCCTTCCATGTAGTATGAGAGCCATACCTACACAGTCTATTCTATGGAGCTGAACTCCCCATCGGACAGAAATCTTTGCAAGATGCTGCACACAAAGATGCTGTACACATTCAAAAGATCAGTATCTGCAAAAGATCTGTTCCTGCAAAATGCATTCATATGCTTCATACACACTTGAGATAAAAGTCTTTGGAAAATGCAAGATCACAGACAAATTTTACCCCCTTCCATGTAGTATGAGAGCCATACTCTACACAGTCTATTCTATGGAGCTGCACTCCCCATCAGACAGAAATCTTTGCAAGATGCTGCACACAAAGATGCTGTACACATTCAAAAGATCATTATCTGCAAAAGATCTGTTCCTGCAAAAAAATCCATTCCTACAAAATGCATTTATAGTCTATGAGATTTGCAGATCCTCATACACACTTGGTTTAACAGACTTCATCTGCATATCTGGCAATCATCTGCAGATCTGAAGATCCATCCTGGTGGATTTGATCTGCAGATGATCTGCAGATGATTGTCTGTTAAACCAAGTGTGTATGAGGATCTGCAGATCTCATAGACTATGAATGCATTTTGCAGGAACAGATCTTTTGCAGATAATGATCTTTTGAGTGTGTACAGGCAGCTTTGTGTGCAGCATCCTGCAAAGATTTTATCTGATGGGGAGTGCAGCTCCATAGAATAGACTGTGTAGAGTATGGCTCTCATACTACATGAAGGGTGGTAAGATTGGTCTGTGATCTTTCATTTTCCAAAGACTTTTATCTCAAGTGTGTATGAAGCAATAGTCTATGATATCTGCAGATCATCATACACACCTTGTTTAACAGACATTCATCTGCAGATCCGATCCACCAGGATGGATTTTCAGATCTGCAGATGATTGTCTGATCTGCAGATGAATGTCAGTTAAACAAGGTGTGTATGATGATCTGCAGATCTCATAGACTATGAATGCAATTTGCAGGAACGGATTCTTGGCAGGAACAGATCTTTTGCAGATACTGATCTTTTGTGTCTGTACAGCATCTGTGTGTGCAGAATCTTGCAAAGATTTTTTCTGATGTGGAGTTCAGCTCCATAGAAAAGACTGTGTAGAGTATGGCTCTCATACTACATGAAGGGTGGTAAGATTGGACTGTGATCTTTCTTTTTCCAAAGACTATAGTCTGATGTGTGTATGAGCCTTAACGATCACTTGTTTGCAGGATACCTATGAATGTTTTATCTCTGAAAAATGATGAATGATTGTTTTTCCTGTCAGAGCAGTGAGTCCCTAATGCCTGGTACGCACCAGATAGATGGGTTGAATCGATTTTCCGATCACTTATACAAAGTCGATTAGAAAAATGACCAGAAATCAGATTAGACCTGTCAGAAATAATCAATTCGAACCCATCTATCTGATGGCAATTTGCATGGTGTGTACCAGGCATGAAGTAGCAGAGCGACATTCATCTCCCTCTCTGCTCTTCTGTAATCACAGATCTGTTGCATTTATTTTATAGTATTTATTGTACTGATTCTTTCACAGGTGTTTTTTTACTGTTTGCCAACACGGTACAAATATATATTTTTTTAATTTTTAGTGTATGTTATTACTTTTACAAAACAGAATGTAACAATACAAAAGTATACAACAGTACATTTGCAACTATAATTATAAAGAAGTTGTCTATCTCATACTAGACTACTGCTGCCTTTAAAATGAGCCAGCAAGGGGTTAAGATTTAGCTTAGAAGGGGCTGCCATAAATCTCTCTAAGGAAAAAAAAACCCTTATCTTCCTGTTTAAGATTTACAATCCAGGGGGAGAGAGGAGAAGGAATGGCTCAAGTCATTAACAGAGTCTGACCAGCAATACATTGTTTAGCCCAGCTTGAGTTGTAAAGTGGAAATAATTCTGTTAAAATGTTTACTTTTACTGGATCAGAAATGGTCTACATTGTGATCCATGTTTCTCTCACCCCTGGCAATAAACTGAAGCTTGTATGTTCAGTAGATAGCACTGTCTCATCGCACACCACGAAGTAAGGAAAATACACGGAGCTCTGGAATTCTGACTGTGTGTGCAGCAAAGCCGGGCGCTTTGGAGCAGGAGAAATGATTTATTTTGACATGCAGCCTCTTATCTCTCTCAGGTCCTGCCGCCCTTTTATCCTTCTGATTTTTTTCCGCCCTAGGCCGTGACCTTTGTGGCCTTTGCAGAAATCCGGCCCTGCTGACTAGGAATGTGCAGGCAGGTGTCCTGTAAATCTACTGACAACATCCAGTCATCTATGAGAATGGCTTGGCTGATCGATTGAAGTGATTCCATTTTGAAGCTGCCCAAGTTGATGTGTCGATTCAGTCTCTTTAAGTTTAATACAGGACAAAGCTTCCCTGATTTCTTCTTCACGAAGAACAGTGGGGAGTAGAACCCCTTGCCTCTCTGATCTAAAGGAACCTGTGATACTGCCTGTTTCTGGATTCATTCCGCCAGATAAGAGAATAAGATGTTCTTCTTCTCCTTTGTAGCCAGGATCTTTGTAGGAATAAAACTGTGTTGCGGTATGTGTTTGAATGTCCAGGAATGGCCTGTGGAGATGGTTCTGTCGACCAAATGCAAATCAATTTTGTCCTTCCATATCTTGCTGAAGAACTTCAGTCTGGCACCTACAGGCACATCCTCGACTGGGACACCGTCAAAAAGACTTTTTCTGGGTGGAAGGGGTTTCCATTGCCTTCTGCTCTATAAGTCTGTGCAAGGCATCCTGGGAGCTTTACCAGTCTTTCTTAAAGTTCTTCCCGGGACGGTATATATGTTCTGTTGTTGGTGTGAAGAATAGTTTTGCTTGGTGGATCTTCTGTCCTGTGACAATAGGCCAGTCCCCCCCAAGCCCCCCCCCCCCCCCGGTAACCCTAGTTATGGCTGTGTCCATCTTTTCTCTAAATAAGGTTTTCCCGTCAAATGGAATTTTGCACCATGCTTGTCTGGAATTAATGTCTGCTGACCACGATCTCAGCCATAGAGTCCTCTTTGCTGCAACGGAGTATAACATGGCACGGGATGCGCACCTAACTACATCAAACGCTGCTTCTCCAATAAAGTCAGCAGAGGGTTTTAAGTCCTCCAAGGCAGAGATTATCGAGTCCTTGTCAACATCTGATATGATATCAGATTCGATGTTCTCAGTCCATGACTTTACCGCTTTTCCCACTGCAGAGAGTTTAATGGCGGGTTTACACGCCCCTTCTGTCATAGTGTATATCTTTTTTAGATCCTGGTGCAGAGCAGGGACAAGGTCCTCCAGCACCCAAGGCTGAGACACCAAAGTGCACCCCTCCATCCCTCCCACCCCAGCTGTCACACACTGATTGCTATTAGAATAAGAGGGCCACAGGGCCCACAACCTCCCCAACACCTTAATATCTAGTTATCTGGCTTGCAGTCACTATGTATCCCCTTTTCTTATTTCTTTCTGCTTCATACACAATTAGGAATGACAGCTGAATGAATTGTGCGCCCCCTCCTACACTGCGCCCTGAGGCTGGAGCCTCTCCAGCCTATGCCCGGCCCTGCACTGGTCAGCTTTCCTAAGCAAAACATCCTTAAACAAAATATAGTCCTCGATAGGGAGTGTCATGTGCTTAGCGAGTCTGATAACAGAAGCATCTACTATTGGTACATTTTCCAGCACCTTGGCCTTCTCAGCTGGTAGGGGTTACAATTTAGCCAATCTTTTTGCTAAAGGTGGTTTCCAGTGATGAGCAAAAATGCAGATATTATTTTTGCCAAATTTTCACAAAAATAAGTACTATTTTCGTTTCGGCAATGTTGGCTATTTTTGCGTTTAATAGCTAAGTCCCCTTACAAGTTAGAATCCCCAAAGTTTCAGGGTATATTAAGGAGATAAGTGGGTACAAGATGAAAAAAACATTTCAAAAAGACCTTCTAGTTTGAGAAAATCATAGTTACATAGTTACATAGTTACATAGTTATTTTGGTTGAAAAAAGACATACGCCCATCGAGTTCAACCAGTATAAAGTACAACACCAGCCTGCTCCCTCACATATCCCTGTTGATCCAGAGGAAGGCGAAAAAACCCTTACAAGGCATGGTCCAATTAGCCCCTAAAGGGAAAAATTCCTTCCCGACTCCAGATGGCAATCAGATAAAATCCCTGGATCAACATCATTAGGCATTACCTAGTAATTGTAGCCATGGATGTCTTTCAACGCAAGGAAAGCATCTAAGCCCCCTTTAAATGCAGGTATAGAGTTTGCCATAACGACTTCCTGTGGCAATGCATTCCACATCTTAATCACTCTTACTGTAAAGAACCCTTTCCTAAATAAATGGCTAAAACATTTTTCCTCCATGCGCAGATCATGTCCTCTAGTCCTTTGAGAAGGCCTAGGGACAAAAAGCTCATCCGCCAAGGTATTATATTGCCCTCTGATGTATTTATACATGTTAATTAGATCCCCTCTAAGGCGTCTTTTCTCTAGACTAAATAAACCCAGTTTATCTAACCTTTCTCGATAAGTGAGACCTTCCATCCCACGCATCAATTTTGTTGCTCGTCTCTGCACCTGCTCTAAAACTGCAATATCTTTTTTGTAATGTGGTGCCCAGAACTGAATTCCATATTCCAGATGTGGCCTTACTAGAGAGTTAAACAGGGGCAATATTATGCTAGCATCTCAAGTTTTTATTTCCCTTTTAATGCATCCCAAAATTTTGTTAGCTTTAGCTGCAGCTGCTTGGCATTGAGTACGATTATTTAACTTGTTGTCAATGAGTACTCCTAAGTCCTTCTCCAAGTTTGATGTCCCCAACTGTATCCCATTTATTTTGTATGGTGCTAGACCATTAGTACGTCCAAAATGCATGACCTTACATTTGTCAACATTGAATTTCATCTGCCATGTATGTGCCCATATAGCCATCCTATCCAGATCCTATTGCAATATGACACTATCTTCCTGAGAGTTAATGATTCTGCACAATTTTGTATCATCTGCAAAAATAGCAACATTGCTCACTACTGCATCTACTAGGTCATTAATAAATAAATTGAAGAGCACTGGACCCAGAACAGACCCCTGTGGGACCCCACTGCTAACAGTCTCCCATTTTGAGTATGATCCATTGACCACAACTCTTTGTTTTCTGTCCATTAGCCAGTTCCCTATCCATGAACACAGACTCTTCCCCAGTCCTTGCATCCTCAACTTTTGCACCAGACTTTTGTGGGGAACAGTGTCGAAGGCCTTTGCAAAGTCCAAGTATATCACATCTACAGCATTCCCAATATCCATATTAGCATTCACTACCTCATAAAAGCTGAGCATGTTAGTCAAACAGGACCTGTCTTTAGTAAACCCATGTTGATGCTGAGAAATAAGATTATTTTCTACTATGAAGTCATGTATAGTATCTCTTAGTAACCCCTCAAATAGTTTGCATACAACTGATGTTAAACTTACAGGTCTATAATTTCCTGGATCAGATTTTTTGCCCTTCTTAAATAATGGGAAAACGTGGGCTGTACGCCAATCCACTGGGACTCTGCCAGTTGCAAGAGAGTCACAAAAGATAAGATAAAGGGGTTTATCTATAACTGAACTTAATTCCCTTAGGACCCGAGGATGCATGCCATCCGGGCCAGGTGCCTTGTCTATTTTTAATTTATTTAGTCTTGCCTTCACTTCTTCCTGCGTTAAGTATTTAATATTACAGTTAGAAGATTGAGACTCTTCCGCCTCTGTAGTTTGCAACAGTGCTGTTTCTTTTGTGAAGACAGAAGCAAAGAAAGCATTTAATAACTCTGCCTTACCTTGGTCATCCACCATTGAGTTCCCATCCTCATCCTTTAGGAGTCCTATACAGTCAACCTTTCTTTTTTTAGAGTTAATGTACTTGTAAAACTTTTTTGGGTTAGATTTGATATCCTTAGCGATTTGTTTTTCAGCTTCAATCTTTGCCTGCCTAATTTCTTTTTTACAATTTTTATTGCACTCCTTATAATTGCTTAGTGCAGCCTCGGTCCCCTCCTGTTTTAAGACCTTATAGGCATTCTTTTTCCTCTTCATTTTATCTTTAACCTTTCTATTCATCCATAGAGGCCTTTTTTTATTCCTAGACATTTTGTTTCCATATGGGATATACATACTACAGTATTGATTGAGTATAAGTTTAAAAGCTTGCCATTTCCCTTCAGTGTCTTCCCCTTGTAGTACATTATCCCAGTTCACCAAACTCAGTGCCTGCCTAATTTGAGTGAACTTTGCTTTTCTAAAGTTCATAGTTTTAGTGGTCCCGCTGCCCCGTGGCCTATCAGTCACCAGCTCAAACGTTATCATGTTGTGATCACTATTTCCCAAATGATCTTGAACCTGCACATTTGATACATTATCTGGTCTATTAGAAATGATCAGATCCAGTAACGCATTTCCCCTAGTTGGTTCAGTTACCATTTGAGTCAAGTAATTGTCCTGTAGTGCTGCCAGAAATCTGCTGCTTTTACCAGAATGGGTAGCCTCAATACTCCAGTCAATGTCTGGAAAGTTGAAGTCGCCCATAATTATGACCTCATTTTTACCTGCAGCTTTTTCAATCTGCTGTAGTAATCGCAGTTCTGCAGCTTCATTAATAAGAGGTGGCCTGTAGCATACCCCAATAAGCAATTGGCAACTTTTATTTCCACCATGAATATTTACCCAAACGGACTCCACATCTTCGCAATCTTCCTCCATCTCATCGTTGAGGACAGCTGTAAGAGAATTCTTAACAAAGAGACAAACCCCTCCACCTTTTTTCCCTGTTCTATCCCTCCTAAACACATTGTATCCTTTTAAATTAGCTATCCAGTCATGGCTTTCATCCATCCATGTCTCGGTTATTCCCACAATGTCATAGCCTTTGTCATTCAGAATGAACTCTAGTTCGTCTATTTTATTTGCAAGGCTCCGAGCATTGGTTACCATGCACTTTATATTTTTACCACCACATTTACCAATTTTGTTTACATGAAATTGGCTACTTGAATTTTTTCAAAATCGATTTTAAAGTTTCAAAGAAAAAAGTATACATTTAAATGCGGTAATGCAAAAAATAGGAAAATATGCCAGGGATCGTTATACAGCCATATTGCAGCTGTATAGCGATCCAGTGATGAGCGAAAATGCAAATATTCTTTTTGCCAAATTTTTCGCAAAAATAAGTACCATTTTCATTTCGACAAGGGAAAATTCGACCGAATATTTTAGCATTTATTTTCACCTAATGTTCGCTATTTTTGCAGTAAATTGCAAAGCCCCCTTACCAGCTAGAATCACCAAATTGGAAGAGAATGTTAAGGGGAGTTCAGGAGAAGCTGGCAGTGTACAAATAAAAAAAATAAATCCAGAGGCAGATGGGAACATCGGCTTGGACACAGTGTCCATGCTTAAAGGACAACTGTAGTGAGAGGTATATGGAGGCTTCCAAATGTATTTTTTTTAAAACAATACCAGTTGCCTGGCAGCCCTGCTGGTCTATTTGGCTGCAGTAGCATCTGAATCAATCCAGAAAAATAACATGGAGCTAATCTTGTCAGATTTTACAGAAATGTCAGGACCACCTGATATGCTGCATGCTTGTTCAGGGTCTATAGCTAAAAGTATTAGTGGCAGAGGATCAGCAGGATAGCCAGGGAACTGGTATTGCTTAACAGGAAATACATTTTTAAAAGGAAATAAACTTTGCACAGATGTACTACTACACTAATATAATATCTTCAGTAGTATGTAGCTTGCACTGTGGCACAGACACACTATAGTACACAGTGACCAGTGACAGTAACAGTATATCACCCCCTGCTTCTACATAAAATCCACTGAGCACAGAAAAAATAGTCTTAAAAAAAGACTTTTGTTTTAGAATACAAGTACAATCCAGCCTGCTGTAACTTGTATTTGTGGAGATTTTCAAACCACAAACACACAGTAGACTGCAAATAAATGAGCAGTAGCTAGCTAAGCTCTCTCTACTCCTATCACATCCATTAACTCTTCCCAGAGGCTGGTGTGTCAGAGACAGTCTTATACTCAGGGGACTGTCTATTGTCTATTGTCTGATTATATAGTTCCTGAGTCAATTTTGCTGCTAAGAATCATGGGAGGCTTAATATGGGGATAGAAGACATTACTTCCTATCAATTTTTTAATTTTTATGCTAAGCACATGTCGAATATAGCAGTTACATAGTTATTTGGGTTGAAAAAAGACATACATCCATCGAGTTCAACTTCTTTTGAAATTTAGTTTTTGGGCGAAAATATGGCACTTTCCCTTTAAATTTCACTATTGGGCGAAAACGCAAACATTTTAAGTTAATTTCGCTAAAATTCAGCAAAATCAAAAATAGGATTTTCAATGCGAAAATGACTTTGGCGAAAATTCCCAAGCAACACTGGTGGTTTCTTTTCCAATCTCTGCCACTCGTCTTTGATTACCTCCTCAATCTCTGCTAAGTATGGAAAAGTATACTTAGATTTCAGAAGATGAGTGTAATACCTTTTCTTCTCTTTCTTCTTAGCGTTCGAGTCATCCATTTCTTCTTCTGACTCCCACTCAATTGCCTCTCTTACTGCTTTGATGTAAGGTGGTACTATAGAGAAATCAAAGCCACATTCTGCGACATTTTCATTAGATGAAGTCTGAGGTTGAGGTTGGTCAGATGGACGAGTGGTTGGAAGTCTTGTAATATACGTTTCCATAGTTTCCTGGACAGCTTTTTTAATTAGCCCAGATACATCCACCAAAGACTGGTCAGTAGGGATGGCCCTAACTTCCAATTTTCGGTTCGCAAACCGCAAATGGGAACTTCCGCAAAAGTTCGGTTCGCACGAATTTTCGGGAACTGCAATAGACTTCAATGGGGAGGCGAACTTTGAAAACTAGAAACATTTATGCTGGCCACAAAAGTGATGGAAAAGATATTTCAAGGGGTCTAACACCTGGAGGGGCACAGGGATGAGTGGGATACACGCCAAAAGTCCCGGGAAAAAATCTGGATTTGACACAAAGCAACGTTTTAAGGGCAGAAATCACATTGCATGCTAAATTGGAGGCCTAAAATGCTTTAAAACATCTTGCATACACATGCAAGATGTTTTAAAGCATCAATCAGGGAGTGTAATTAGAGTACTGCTTCACAGTGGCGTAGCTAAGGAGCTGTGGGCCCCGATGCAAGTTTTACAATGGGGCCCCCCAAGCACTCTATACATTATGCTGGATACACACCATGAGTTTCCGCGTCAAATGCGTCCGTCGATACGCATCGATTCGATTATTTCCAAGCATTTCCGAATGAATTTCGATGATTTTTAGGTCGATTGCCATGTAAAGTATGGCAAATCGACCTAACGATCCATCGAAGCTTGAATCGGACATGTCGGAAATAATCGAATCGACGCGTATCGACGGACGCATCGAACGCGGAAACGCATGGAGTGTATCCAGCATAACACCTGGAGGGGCACATGGATAAGTGGGATACACGCCAAAAGTCCCGGGGAAAAATCTGGATTTGACGCAAAGCAGCGTTTTAAGGGCAGAAAAGGACAGAAAGGAGAGCAGAAAGGCGCTGTGGGCCCTGATGCAAGTTTTACAATGGGGCCCCCCAAGCACTCTATACATAACAGTTGATGCGGTGCACCAAAACCTGGAAAAGATGTTTCAAGGGGTCTAACACCTGGAGGAGCACATGGATGAGTGGGATACACGCCAAAAGTCCCGGGGAAAAATCTGGATTTGACGCAAAGCAGTGTTTTAAGGGCAGAAATCACATTGCATGCTAAATTGGAGGCCTAAAGTGCTTTAAAACATCTTGCATACACATGCAAGATGTTTTAAAGCATCAATCAGGGAGTGTAATTAGAGTACTGCTTCACAGTGGCGTAGCTAAGGAGCTGTGGGCCCCGATGCAAGTTTTACAATGGGGCCCCCCAAGCACTCCATACATAACAGTTGATGCGGTGCACCAAAACCTGTCAATGTCAACCACAGTGTCAGAGGTGCAAGAAGGAGATGGGGAGTGTAATGGATAGCAGAGATACGGCCGCAACAGCAAGCGGCATGGCGGCTATCTCCGCGTCACAGCCGGCGGTTTCCGCCGCGCAGTTACACGCTGGTGCTTTGACTGGTCCTTCTATTGCTCATAGACTATGGGCTACGCGCGTGCGCCAGGCGACAGGACCTTTATGCAACTAGAAGGGGAGTCAGCTGATCAGGCAATCAGCTGTCTCCAGCTATGCTCCCGATTGGCTGAGTGACTGGGGCGGCGCTGTGGAGCGCTTGCAGTATATACAGGATCTTCTCAAAAAATTAGCATACTGTGATAAAGTTCATTATTTTCTGTAATGTACTAATAAACGTTAGACTTTCATATATTTTAGATTCATTACACACAACTGAAGTAGTTCAAGCTGTAACGCTCGGTGAAGCACAGAGAGAATCTGATTACCGGTGATCTGCAGTATCAATGGGAATACAGATGTATACTAGATTATAAGTGATCTGCAGTATCACCGATAATGCGATATACCAGCTAACCTCTGTTTACCTGAGTAGAGTGTAGTGTTTTGGTGTAACAGTAACAATTTGAGGACAAAGCCTCAGCGCAGTCAGGAGTACTGCACGTATTCCCTCCGCAGGCCTGGACTCTCCAAGACTGGAGGAGTCAGGCTGACAGTAGGAAGGATTGTCTGAGAGTAACCCTCTGAAGGAAGAGTCACTAACAGAATGGGGAACCGCCTCTAACAGTAAGGTCGGTTCTCGAGGTCGGACAAGCCAGGTCGTACACACACAAACAGATAAAGTACAAGATCAGGAAGCAGAAGCAGGGTCTTAGGACGAGACGGGGTTCGGCAACAGAGTATCAGAAATATCGAGGTACAAGATCAGAAGGCAGAAACAGGGTCTTAGGACGAGCCGGGGTTCGGCACCAGAGTATCAGAAATATTGAGGTACAAGATCAGAGTTCAGGAGGATAGTCAGGCAGGCAAAAGGTCAAAACAGATAATCACAATCAAACTAGTACTTTAAGCTATCAACAGAATCTAGCTAAGTGTAGGATTACAGCTCCAGCTGGTCCCGGCACACTTGCGGATCTGACTACAGATCTGGGTGCTCCCACATATGTGATCGCAACGCCAGACACCAGAGGAATGACCAGGCTCCAGTATATATACTCTGAGGCTGCCCAGTGTTATAAACTGTTCTTATCACCTTGCTTCGACACCATCGTCTCACAGACTGTGAGATCACTTGACTCTCCACACAGCAAACAGGATATAGACTTTCTCAGGCTTCTTACGTTATTTATTCAGGAAACAGGAATACAGATAGATACATTCATCTCCTGGCAAAGCAGACTTCCATGTTGCGTTATAGCTGCTTGATTAGACTCCCTCTTGAAGTCTATCAGGTACCTTCTTCCTAACTACGTTACACTAAACTACATATGTACAGCATACATTATATCAGATTACAGTAAGGAATAACATGCTTAGAGGTCCCAGTCGGCCTTGCGAGCTAGTGCAGAGGGAAGAAGCAGAAGCAGAAGTGAGTTCCCATCGCTCGCACCCCCTTTAATACCGACTAGGAAAGAGTTAAATATGACATCATCTTCGCCACCTCCTATATCAGTCTATTGGTGGACCCACTCGTGGTGTCATCATACCCGCCTACTCGATTAATAATCAATGAGGCACTTGACCCAGATGCAGGAATGTGAAATGTTGAGTAAACATAGCCCATGTTTTCTGTTCCTGTTGAGGTCAGAGTGGCCGATGGCCTTCTGTTAGGAACATGTTCTCAGTATCTGCGTGTATCTTCTGCTACACGCAGACCCTGAGATGCCTCTGCCGGCATCACCAACCCTCTATCTATTTTAAAGGCATACACTGCGGTCAAGCCTTTTACATAAAACTCAGGCCAAGTAACTGAGGCCTACTTAAATTATAACAATCCCCCCTAAAACGGCTTGACCCGCAGATCCCAGCGTCTGAACCTCCCAGTACCTGGTTTCTTTCTTGTATGTTTCACTTTTCGATGTTCGTGCTCACACAACTTCTCTGCTCTAGGTGGTTACCCCTGGAAGAGAGAGAGCAAGACCTCTTGGTCTTCCTGTAACCAGGCTCTCTGGGGAAGCCCTACTTCTAAGTCCCTCAATACCACATGCTCAGCATTTGCGTCACTTGCGTATCACTCACAAACTTGCATGACCACAGAAAAGTGAAACTCGTTTGGTTGTTACAAAACGGAGCAGTGCCAGGTGCCTTCTAAAAGAGCGCCTTTATACAATCAGCTCCTAGGTACTACTAAACCTATACCCGTAACCCTGTATATCCCTTAATTTAAACTATTGGTTCCGGAGATTGTTTATGAGGCACCAATCTCTGGACCAGGTTAATTTATTTTACGTAATTTTAACCCGCAACCTCACCTGGATAACGATGCCTAAAGTTGTCATCCCCATCCAGACGACCAGTGGGTGTAGAAAGAACTTTGGAACTGCAGATGCCCCGTCCGAGTGTCCCTGGAACATCACCGGAACCTTTGTCCACCAGGGCAGACTGGAACTCACCTGCTCATTTTTGTGTTCTACCTCGTTAAGATCACCTGTATCATGGTGAAATCTTACCTCTAACTTAGTGTACTGTTTGTTTAACCTTTGTAACACAATGTGGTCGTCTTGGATCAAACCCTGTTCCCCTTCGTCCCATGTCGTGTTCTCTTTCAGGACGGGAACTACCCGTGAAACTTTGACCTTTAGAGTTCTCTTAACAATTTGAGAAACAACGTCATCCCGCCTGGATGACAGGATCCATATGGGATCTCCACTCACACAATATGTTCCCCTTGGAAACTCCCCCTTATCAGAACAATTATGAGAATATACCTTGAATGTATCACTAGACCTTATGTTAAAAAACCAAACCTTTCCTTCCGCCACCGGAACTATCGGTTGGGCTTCAGGGTGGATCTTTTGAATGGTAGCCTCGCACTCTGCGTTATTGAGCCTGCAGGCATCTTCACTAAATTTGACTTGCCCCAGCCAACGCAGGTACTTCTGCCAGAATTGCCCACATGAGGACAACTCTACTTGTTTCACCTCCCTGTCTAGCACCAAAAAAGGTTGACCTCTCAGGTCCTGGTGTAAGACACGGGTTGAGGTGGGAACTAAGGAAGTGGCGGTGCCTAAAGGAATGTTGCACCGTTTCCATTTGTTCACCCAAACATCTCGAAGCTGCCATGCAAAAGATCCTTCTCCAGAAAAATTAATATACCTCCCCTTGTCCAATCTCTCGCTGACAAAATATGTCCCCAGCTGTCCTGATTGGACCTCTTCCCCCCTTACGTCCTGAGGCACAATATGTACCTGAGGTCGGGAAGACTGTACTCTCTGCAATCTTTCGATTAAGAGTACCTCTTCACTTACCCAACTATCATGAGGATAAGCTGCTGCATATGGACTGTGTAATATCGTCCCCTGTTGTGACCCGTGTAGTGTGGATAGGGTTCCCTGTGTTGGCTTTCCCTCCCCCGGGACCGCTCTCCCCACCCTCTTTGTCACCTGTAAATGTGGCTTGATCTCGATTTTTACTTCTTGTTTCGAGAACCTCCCACCCTTGGCTTTCCAGCCTTTACGTGTGTAAAGTTGTTTCAGAGGCACTCTCTGTTGGTAGCTCCAGAGTGTGATGTTGTCCCCTGCGTCTCTCTGGTAAGAGAATTGACGCCTCCTGCTCGTTCCTCTCCAATCTGGAACCATCTCACTCTGCATAACCAAGACAAGGTACCCCTGAATCACACACTCCACCTTTTGCATGTACCCATTATACTGCAATGTACCTTTTAACAAACCTTTGGATCGGTGCATCGATTCTGGGAGTGTGGCATTCAATAGCAGATTTATACTGCCATTAAATTCCCACTGCCCGCACACTTGACCCTTCAGACCTTTCACCCACCTTGTGCCATGAAATTTGCTTTCTCCTGGCACAAGTGCTCTTTTCCTCCGTCCCTGCATGGTCCATCTGTGCCAAGCGGAGGGAGGTGTGAAAGGATCAGTACCTTTATCACCCAACATTAACATGCTTGGGCCTTGCATTCTCATTAACCCCTTATTATACATGAGAATGTCCTCTCTTCGTTCTCCTAGGACGGAATGGCAACCTAGGATCACCATCAGCATGGTACACTTCATTATAAAAGCACCACCCTGGGAAAGAAAAACATTAGCACTTTGCATTATGCTTTGCTCCGACAGTTTTGTTAGTCTCTTTCCGATTTCAGGAATCTCGTGTTTTAGTCTCTTTCCGATTTCAGGAATCTCTTGTTTTAGTCTCTTTCCGATTTCAGGAATCTCGTGTTCCTCCAAGCTTAGATTGGCATCTGGAACCTTTCGCTTATCCGACTGACATCTCCATCTTTGCTGCCAGCACTGCAGCTGTCTCAATTCCATATTGCCAAACACCTGAAATCGAAATACAAACAAATCAATTCTTATTAATGATTTGGGATTCGCCCTGCGGCTTGTACTCTTTACACTTTAAATTGATCGATATATATCGTAATTGATCTCGTTGCTTTATGGTTCTCCTGAACTCTGTTTACTCTTATTGGTAGATTGGAGTTAAACTTCACCCCCCTACCTCAGTACTATCCTCAGTACTTACCTGTTTAAAATATGCTCCCGCGGACTTCACCTATGGAAGCTCGCTTCACCTTTGGAAGCTCTCACCCCATTGCAGCTCACTCCACATCCCCCCTTATCTGTCCATGCGCGGCCGTCGCATGCACAGATTACGGATGCCACACCTGATGCTGCTTTGCAGGTGAGCCTGCAATGCTCTTACTCATTATCGCATTTACTTGTCTAGAACTTCATCGCGATACCAGCTCTGCTAGAAGTTCTGTGTGTTGTACCCTCTGATCAATGTTTGCCGTGCCACTACCCCCAGACTTCAAAAAAAAAACGGCTGCCTCCCTGTAGGAAGGAGCACTTTGCACTTAAACTACACAGGGTGCAGGGCTAAGCATACCAGCGTCACATGCCTGTATGCAGATCCCTGAATGCCCACTTGGGAGGTAGTCACCTGGCAAACACCGTACTGATACACTGTCACTCTGTAAACGGCAATTCTATTATCTGTATAATTGCCCCATGAACTGCTGTCAGTCCTTGTTCTTTGTGCTACAATTGATAGGAGCTGGAAAAAAACATATTTGACCAATCAGTGGACGAAAAAAAACGCACACAAAAACAGCCCCAGCCCAGCATAGACCTCTCAGTCAAGCTCTGGCCCTGTCCACGACAAAAACCGGAAAAAAAACGTTACCGGAAACCCGGATTGGTCAACTCCCTTTTTTCCACCTCCGGCACCCCCTTGATGCACTGTCCCCCCTTTCCTATTGGGAACTCATGCTGCACCACCCATTAAGGTGCCCCACTCACAGGAATATTCCCATAAGCAACACAGTACAGACCCATTTCTGATCAGTACTGCTACGTGATTCCCTGCACCTAGCTGGGAAACACTTCCTATTCTGGCATTCCTTTCCATGGACCCAGGGTAAAGCTCTGGGGAAATACTGTGAGAACCGAGACACACAGGAGAATGTCTCTGTATTTCTACCCCCCTCCCTTTCAGCTGCTCTGCCCGGAGCCGCGAGCACAGCCTGACGTGACGTGGATCCCCCAGCCCCTCCTCCCCCCTGCCATGACGTGTGGGGGCCATGACTCACGGGGGCGGGCTCTCTCCACTGCCGCCATTTTGAGTCCTGGATTGCCAGCTGAGATGGCTGCTCCCATAGCAGCCTCTCGTTCCTATAGACCTAGGAGAGAACAAAATCAAGTATAACATACATGTTTTTTTTTTTTTTTTTATGCCTAGTCACACACAGCCTCCATCCACAGTGCACAAAAATCAGCCTCAGCATTCCTTCACGTCTCAGCTGTAATCCGAACTGCAATCAAACATACGGATCCCCAGAGACGTAGGAATCTTTCTCACTCTATCACAGACATAACTAAGAACCGCCCGACTGGAAATGCGAGAAACGTGCAGAACATCTCACAAACAGAAAGACACTCGCTTTCCTCCTCTCTCCCCTCTCTCCACAACTCATCTGCAGCTTATCTCAGCCACAACTCAGAACTATTACAGCGCTATTACTGAGACGAACAACAGACGAGCTGGCTAACCAACATAACAGATACCGACATTTAAAGCCTTTGAAGCAGCTCTGACTGGGACGAGATAAGCCTACTTATCTCTCTACGCTTTCCATTATGGACAGAGAGGGAAAAAAAAAACACCCTGATCGAGCTCGGGAAAAAACGCCAGCTCACCGAAGAAAAACGTACTTCTAAGTTTCACAACTGTTCTCTCCTGTCTACTCTGCTACCTCTGTCTCTTTCTTCTCTCCCCTCCACCTGCTCGACAGCCGCCCCCCCTTATCTCTTCCGCGGGCAGCTCTCTGCTAAGCGAAAACACAGCTGGCATCACTCCCAGTCTCTGGACGGGGAGAAAAAAAAAACAAAACCAACACAGAAAAAGGAACAACACACAAAAAAAAAATGAAGCACGCAGCCTCCCCGCTGCAATTAACACAGACTGTACACCTTAACACATCATTCTCTCCTTGTTATAACACCCAAATACAACACATATAATGCCATATAACAACGTAACAACGTAAATCAAACTTGCCTGAGCAGAAGACTTTGTAAGCCTGCGAATTCGACCAGCTTTTGGCAACTTTCCACGACACTGAGTGGATCTCTGGAACTACTGAGCGTCAGCTCTGTGTACCCACACTGGCTCAGCGGATCATCTCCAGCGGCAGCTGCCAGCCGGCCTCGGAGCTTCCAGACACCTGTGACCCGGTTTGGCAAGGACTGATGTGCACTGTCAGTCTAAGTTTAACATCCACGAGTGTCGCCGCTGGTTCTCTCGAATTGCAGCCCGCGTGTGCTCGGCTCCCACACGCCCACTTATCAGTATCAGCTTGATAAGCTTCACAGTCCGTGTCCGTCTATTCCGCTTGTTCTGCTGTGGAATATCTTGAAAACTACCTCGGCCCCCGGCTCCGTCTGCCTGTTTTGCTAGGCAGGGAAGGGTTTCACGGCACCAATTGTTATAAACTGTTCTTATCACCTTGCTTCGACACCATCGTCTCACAGACTGTGAGATCACTTGACTCTCCACACAGCAAACAGGATATAGACTTTCTCAGGCTTCTTACGTTATTTATTCAGGAAACAGGAATACAGATAGATACATTCATCTCCTGGCAAAGCAGACTTCCATGTTGCGTTATAGCTGCTTGATTAGACTCCCTCTTGAAGTCTATCAGGTACCTTCTTCCTAACTACGTTACACTAAACTACATATGTACAGCATACATTATATCAGATTACAGTAAGGAATAACATGCTTAGAGGTCCCAGTCGGCCTTGCGAGCTAGTGCAGAGGGAAGAAGCAGAAGCAGAAGTGAGTTCCCATCGCTCGCACCCCCTTTAATACCGACTAGGAAAGAGTTAAATATGACATCATCTTCGCCACCTCCTATATCAGTCTATTGGTGGACCCACTCGTGGTGTCATCATACCCGCCTACTCGATTAATAATCAATAAGGCACTTGACCCAGATGCAGGAATGTGAAATGTTTAGTAAACATAGCCCATGTTTTCTGTTCCTGTTGAGGTCAGAGTGGCCGATGGCCTTCTGTTAGGAACATGTTCTCAGTATCTGCGTGTATCTTCTGCTACACGCAGACCCTGAGATGCCTCTGCCGGCATCACCAACCCTCTATCTATTTTAAAGGCATACACTGCGGTCAAGCCTTTTACATAAAACTCAGGCCAAGTAACTGAGGCCTACTTAAATTATAACACCCAGTGCCTCCCTTAAGTGCTGGACCAATGAGGTGTGGAGCCAGTGTCAGCTGACCAGCCTGGTCAGCTGACTACCTCTGGCTACCACATAAGCCTTGCCTTAGTGCGCGCGCACGCGTCACTCTAAAACCAGGGGGACTACGAGTCCCAGCTGCACCAGCACCGCTCTGCGGTGTCCCAGCAAAGGGCCTATGCGCGCTAACCGCCACGTCCAACGCGGCGGTTCCTCCGCGCTCCACACAGCCCTGCATGGAGGCAGCCGCCTCACGCTGAGAGGCGGCTGTCCCTCCGCACTCTGCCCTGCCATCACGGGAAGCAGCCGCCCCACGCCGAGTGGAGGCGGCTGCTTTCCCGCAAAGCCTCACAGTACCCCAGACCCCCCCCCCCCCAGGGAAGTGGACTCTGGACAACTCCTACCAGGTTTCTCGGGATGTAAGGCATGAAACTCTTTCCTTAACTCATCAGCATGCATGCGAGTCCCTGGTACCCATTGTCTCTCCTCAATGCCGTACCCTTTCCAATGCACTAAATATTGTACCAAGTTCTGAACAATGCGTGAGTCTAATATTTTTTCCACCTCGTACTCAGGTTGGTCCTCCACCATCACCGGAGGAGGAGGAGTAGGACCCACATGAACCGCAGGTTTAAGTAGGGACACGTGAAACGACCTTACGCCCCGCATGCTGGCAGGAAGATCAATGGCATAAGTGACGTTGTTAATTCTTTTGGTCACGGAAAATGGACCCACAAACCTGGGGCCCAGTTTGGCAGATGGCTGCTTGAAGGTCAAGTGACGTGTGGACACCCAGACTAAATCCCCTGGCTGAAACTTCCATTCCACGGACCGTCTCTTGTCCGCTTTACCCTTCTGCCTCTGAAACGCCTTCTGCAAGTTCCCCTTAACAATTCCCCAATTGTCCCTGAGTGATCTCTGCCAAACCTCCAGTGCTGGAAATGGAGAAGAGACAACTGGAAAAGGGGAGAATTTGGGTGACCTCCCTGTCACAATCTGGAATGGAGAGAAACCAGACGAAGAATTCTTCAAATTATTTTGTGCAAATTCCGTGAAGGGCAAAAATTTTGCCCAATCACTCTGTGCCTCCGCAACGTAACATCTCAGGAATTGCTCCAAAGACTGGTTAATTTGTTCAGTCTGCCCATTTGTCTGTGGGTGGTAGCCTGATGAGAAAGACAATTTCATGCCCATTTGGTGGCAAAATGCCCTCCAGAATCCAGACACAAATTGGACTCCCCTATCTGACACAATGTCTTCCGGAATGCCATGCAGCCGGAAGACGTGAACGATGAACAATTCGGCCAGTTCTTGAGCCGAGGGGAGTCCTTTCAGGGGCACAAAATGGGCCATTTTGCTAAACCGGTCGACTACCACCCAAATGACCGACATGCCTTCAGACCTGGGCAATTCCCCCACAAAATCCATGGACAAGTGAGTCCATGGCTCACTCGGGGTGGGCAAAGGCGGCAACCTTCCTACAGATGCCAGCCGGGAGGGTTTACTCTTGGCACATACCGCTAGTGATGCTCGGATACCCCTTTTTATTATTCGAGTTTGGTCGAATTCGAATAGTAAATTATTCGAATTCGGTCGAATATTCGAGTCGAATATTTTTTACTATTCGATTCGACCTCGGACTTCGAGCTCACTATTCGAGTCGGTATTCGAGCTCATTATTCGAGCTGACTATTCGAATTGGCCTTAAATAGCTTCCAACACTTGTTTTGAGGGTGAATGATGCAAGAAACATCTTTTTTTCCAAGTAACAACAGCAAGTGATTATGTGGGGATGTTCCTTTAAAAAAAAAGGTGGAAAGAGAAGAGAAGTTGTATATATACTTCTTCTTCTTCTTCTATATCTTCTTCTTCTTCTTCTTCTATATCTTCTTCTTCTTCTTCTTCTTCTTCTTCTTCTATATCTTCTTCTTCTTCTTCTATATCTTCTTCTTCTTCTTCATTTTCTTCTTCTTCTTCTATATCTTCTTCTTCTTCTTGTTCTTGTTCTTCTTCTTCTTCTTCTTCTTCTTCTTCTTCTTCTTCATCTTCTTCTTCTTCTTCATCTTCTTCTTCTTCTTCTTCATCTTCATCTTCATCTTCTTCATCTTCTTTTTCATCTTCTTCATCTTCTTCTTCATCTTCTTCTTCTTCTCCTTCTTCTTCTTCTTTTTCTATATCTTCTTCTTCTTCTATATCGTCTTCTTCTTCTTCACTTATTTCTCTTTTATATATATTTTTTTAAAGAAATGCAGCTATTTTTGAGCTTAATAAATAGCTGGTGGCGCACGCATGTTGGAAGCGCCATTGTATGTGCTCCCTGGCAGTGGAAACACACAGACAGCAGGAGGTAAATTCAGCAGCAGCAGCAGGAGGAGGAGGATGATTGTGTGGCAGCAGGCAGTCAATGAGGCAGGCAGCGAGACATAATAGGCTGTGGTACCTAGCGGTGGTACCAGGCCGTAAATACACAGCATGAGGTTCCAGACAGCGGTCGTGAAGCCCACATCATGTCCAATACACAACTGGGACAACACAGTTTTCAACCCGGACACCTCTAAAAATAATATCACAAAGTATTAATAAAAAGTATATATATATTTTTTGTTTTTTTAAAGAAATGCAGCTATTTTTGAGCGTAACAAATAGCTGGTGGCGCATGGTGGAAGCGCCATTGTATGTGCTCCCTGGCAGTGGAAACACACAGACAGCAGGAGGTAAATTCAGCAGCAGGAGGAGGAGGATGAGTGTGTGGCAGCAGGCAGTCAATGAGGCAGGCAGCGTGACATAATAGCCCTGGTACCCAGCGGTGATACCAGGGCTGTAAATAAACACAACAGGAGGTCCCAGACAGCGGTCGTGCAGCCCACATCATGTCCAATACACAACTGGGACAACACAGTTTTCAACCTGGGCACCTCAGAAAAATTAAACCTTTTTTTTTTTTTTAATGGTTTACTTTTTTTTTATTTTTTACAGCAAATTACACAGATATAGCTATTGTTGGACGTAATAGCTGGTGGCAGAGCGGCAGCAGAAGGTAAAATCTGTGTACCCTTGGCAGTGGGAAACACAGACAGGCAGCAGCAGGAGGAATGGAGGAGTAGTGTGAGTGTGGCAGCAGGTAGGTAGGCAGCGTGACATAATAGCCCTGGTACCTAGTGTTAATACCAGGGCTGTAAATAAACACAACAGGAGGTCCCAGACAGCGGTCGTGCAGCCCACATCGTGTCCAATACACAACTGGGACAACACAGTTTTCAACCTGGGCACCTCAGGAAAATTAAACCTTTTTTTTTTTTTTTTTTAATGGTTTACTTTTTTTTTTTTACAGCAAATTACACAGATATAGATATTGATAGCTATTGTTTGACGTAATAGCTGGTGGCAGAGCGGCAGCAGAAGGTAAATCTGTGTACCCTGGCAGTGGGAAACACAGACAGACAGACAGACAGCAGAAGGGCAGTACACAGCAGCCCACTGTAGATGTAAAATGTGTGGCTGCAGGCGACGTAATAGTCAAAGACAAAGTGAACCAGGCTGGCTTAGTGAGCAGGAGCCAGGAGGTGGTAAAGGGTGGTAAGGCACATTAACAATGGTTCTTCCGGCAGCTAGTTCATGTCCCCCTCTCGCCGACAACAGGGGCCAGGAACTCGCCTTCCACCCACGCCTGGTTCATCTTGAGAAATGTCAGTCTGTCCACAGACTTGTGAGACAGACGTGAGCGTTTCTCGGTGACCACGCCACCAGCTGCACTGAAGCAGCGCTCGGACAGCACGCTGGAAGGGGAGCAGGACAGCACTTCCAGGGCGTACTGCGCCAGCTCGCTCCAGATCTCCAGGCGCTTGACCCAATACTCCATGGGATCAACAGGGGCATCGCTGTCAAGCCCGCTGTAGGACCCCATGTAGTCAGCCACCATGCGGGTCAGGTGCTGGCTGTGACCGGAGGAGGATGCTGCTGCATGCACCTCCTCTCTAGTCACTGCTGCCGGAGCCTCTACAGTCCTGTAGAGCTCATTGCTGAGAGACAGCAGGTCTGTGGGGCGCTTGCTGCTGGATGCAGGCACCTGCTGCTGCCTCTGTGCTGGCTGGACAGTGGGGGTGGAATGCTGGGGGAAGGCTTCCTCCAAACGCTCAACAAGGGCCTGCTGCAAGCTCCTTATTTGTTGCGCTGGCTCTCCTCCTGCAGGCGGCAGGAACTGGCTCAACTTCCCCTTGAGGCGTGGGTCCAACATCATGCTGATCCAGATGTCCTCCCTCTGCTTCATCTGGATCACCCTGGGGTCCTTGCACAGGCACGTCAGCATGTGCGCTGCCATTGGGAAGAGGCGGGCCACGTGTGCTGGCACATCGACGGCAGTGCTGTCCTCATCCTCCTCCTCTGCCTCCTCAGCCTCATCCTCTCTCCACCCCCGCACCAACTCAGCTGCGCTGTGCTGATCCCCCTCATCAGCAGCGAGGTCAGGGACCTCCACCAAGTCCTCCTCCTCCTCCCCCTCAGAGATGGACTGTGCAGCTGCTTGCCGCTCCTGCTGGTCCAAGGCTGCCGCTCTCTGTTCCAGCAAAGCATCGAGGGCCCTGTTCAGCAGACAAACCAGGGGCACCCACTCGCAGACCATAGCATGGTCCCTGCTCACCATGTTAGTGGCCTGCAGAAAGGGAGCCAGCACTAAGCACACCTGCTGCATGTGCCTCCAGTCGTCATCGGGGACGATGGATGGGATGTTGCTGGTCTTGTCCCTTCTCTGAGCGGCGGAAACAGTGGCCAGGGCAAGGTACTGGTTGACAGCGTGCTTCTGTTCAACCAGACGCTCCAACATTGCCAGGGTGGAGTTCCAGCGAGTTGGAACGTCAAGGATCAGCCGATGGCGTGGCAGCTCCAGCTCCTTTTGCACGTCTTCCAGGCTCGCACAGGCTGCAGCCGAGCGCCGGAAGTGACGCACAATGTTCCTTGCCGTTTCCAGCAGTTCGCCCATCCCCTGGTAGGTGCGCAAGAACTTTTGCACCACCAGGTTCAGCACGTGGGCAAGACAGGGGATGTGGGTCAGGTTTCCCCTGTCAATTGCGGCAACCAGATTGGCCCCATTGTCGGCCACCACCTCTCCGACTCTGAGACCTCTGGGAGTCAGCCAAATCCTCTCCTGCTCCTGGAGTTTGGCCAACACATGGGTTGCCGTCAGTTTGGTCTTCCCAAGGCTGACCAAGTGCAGCAGCGCTTGGCAGTGGCGGGCCTTTACGCTGCTGCTGAGGCAGGGGGTTTGGCCAGGTGTGCCGGAGGATGGCAGAGGATCGGAGGAACCTGCTGCAGTTCCCATGACCCTGCGGGGTGGCACCACCCACTGTGTTGCTGCTGCTGCTGTGCCCGCTGCTGCTCTCCCATCCTCACCCCCTTCCACCAAGCTGACCCAGTGGACAGTGAAGGACAGGTAGCGGCCTGTCCCGAAGCGGCTGCTCCAGGAGTCCATGGTGACGTGGACCCTTTCACCAACCGCGTGCTCCAGCCCTCGCTCCACATTGGCCATCACAAAGCGGTGCAGTGCAGGAATGGCCTTGCGGGCGAAAAAGTGTCTGCTGGGGAGCTGCCAGTCTGGGGCTGCACAAGCAAGCAGCGCACGCATGTCGCTCCCCTCCTGCACGAGCGTGTACGGCAGGAGTTGGGAGCACATGGCCCGTGCCAGCAAGCCATTCAGCTGCCGCACGCGACGGCTGCTGGGAGGCAGAGCCCTAACCACCCCCTGGAAGGACTCGCTCAAAAGGCTCTGGCGTGGCCTTTTGCTGGCACGGGAATCAGCGGACACAGCAGAGGAGGCCACTGAGGACTGGCTGCCAGAACAGCCCTCAGTGTCGGCGGCAGGAGTTGCAGAGGGGGGAGGAGCAGTGCGTTTCCGCACTCCTGCTGGTGCTGCTGGAGGAGCAGGAGGGCGGGTGGCTGCTGTTGCTGCTGCTGCTGCTGAAGGCTGTGCAGTGATGGGTGTGGTGCCACTGCCAGCACCAGATGCCTTCAGCCTCTGGAACTCCTCATGCTGGTGGAAATGTTTAGCAGCAAGGTGGTTGATGAGCGAGCTGGTGCTGAACTTTAAGGGGTCTGCACCTCTGCTCAACTTCCGCTGACAGTGGTTGCAAGTGGCGTACTTGCTGTACACTGTGGGCATGGTGAAAAATCGCCAGATTGGTGACAAAAACAACCCCCTACGGCCTGGAGCCGCTGCTGCCTGTCTCCCTGTGGTGGTTGGGGCGGGGGCTTGGGTGCGGCTGCCCCTACACTTTGGAACTCCCTGCCACACCCAATCAGGACAGCCCCATCCCTGGAAGCATTTAAGTCTAAACTGAAAACCTACCTTTTCAGTCTGGCATTCATGAACATCTGACTATCTCCTCTGTAACACAACCCAGCCTGAAACCCTGTATTAATCTGAGACACAGCTATGCGTTTTGAGTCCTATGGGAGAAAAGCGCTTTACAAATGTTATTGTATTGTTATTGTATTGTATTGGTGGTACTGGCAGATGCTGCTGCTGCTGCTGAGCCTGAGACACCAGCAGGCTGCGGGACCTGCCTACTGCTGCCAATGCTTGCAATGATGCGCCTCCTTGCAAGGCCCACAAGCGCATCCTCCTCCTCCTCCTCCTCAGAGCTGCTGATGACGACATCCCCTAGAGCTGGTGGCACCCAGTCTTTGTCTGTCACCGTGTCATCATCATCATCCCCCTCCTGAAACATGTCCTGCTGGGATGATGACCCCCCAAACTCCTCTCCTGATGCATGGATGGGCTGCTTGACTGTCGCCACAGTCTTGCTGTCCAATCCCTCATCCCCCAAAGTGCCCATCAGCATCTCCTCCTCCAAATCGCCAACAACAGCAGACAATACCCTGATGGTGCCTGGGGTAAAAATACTGCTGAGTGACAGGTCGCCAACTTGTGACGGTGAACTGGCCTCCTCCCCAGGCCCTGCTGGGCGGCTGCTGCGAACAGGGGTGGTGGTGGTGGTGGTGAGGGTGGAGGCCTCGGATGCAGAGCTGATGGCGGGCTGCTCATCCTCCGTCATCAGTTGCACCACAGTGTCTGCATCCTTTTCCTCAATGGGACGTTTCCGACCCGGCTGGAGAAAAATAGGAGCAGGTACTACACGCTGCTGCTGCTGTGTCTCTGCAGCGTGAGTTGCTCCTGCTGGGCGGCGCCCAAGGCGTCCACGGCCAGTGGCTATAGGAGGAATGTTAGCCACTGACGCAGCTGCTGCTGCTGCGGAACTGTGCATGGTGGTGCGGCCGCGGCTTGCCACAATGCTGCTCCCTCTCCTCTTGATTCCCTTGCTGCCCTTCCCCTTGCCCAAACCGCGCTGGCTGCCACTTCCAGACATCTTTGATGTTTTGGGCGTAAACAAAAACGTTTTTTAAAAGGGCGGGTGAAAAAGTGGGGTATTTTAATGGAGTGGGTTGGTGGGTGAGGTGACACTAATCACTAAGTGATTAGATCGCTAAGTGATTACTAGTACAGTACTAATACAAAATACAATAATTCAGTAATCAGTATAAGTGTTAACAGTGAACAGTGAGTGTGTCCCCTAGTACACTAACTAGAAAATACAGTAATCAGTAGTAATCAGATTAAGTAGAAGGAAATAGAGTGTGTGTGTGTACTGAGTGCACGCACACACACACGCAGGAGCTAGCCTATGAACAGTGACTGAGTGTCCCTAGTAGTAAGTAGTAAGTAAGTGTACAACTAGAAATTACAATAATCAGTAGTAATCAGAAGGAAATAGAGTGTGTGTAATGACAGTGCACGCACACACACACGCAGCGCAGGAGCTAGCCTATGAACAGTGACTGAGTGTCCCTAGTAGTAAGTAGTTAGTAAGTACAACTAGAAATTACAATAATCAATAGTAATCAGAAGGAAATAGAGTGTGTGTACTGTGCACGCACACACGCAGGAGCTATGAACAAACAGTGACAGTGACAGTGAGTGTCCTAGTACAGTTACTACAAAATACAATCACTCAGTAGTAAAGGACAGCAGAAACACTGGTATAATAAACTAACAGAGGACAGGAGGACAGCTGCCCACACAGGCAAGGCCCTGAGGCCTAAAGCTGTGAGCTTGCCTGCAGCAGCTGTGTCTGTCTCTATGTAACACACAAGCTACTAACTAAAATACAATGTCTATCTAACTAACAACAATATAGGTGTATATAGGAGGTGTATGTGAGCAAAAACGCTAAGTAGTTGACCACAATAAAGCTCTTGCTAAGCCAAAGCACAAAGGAGCAGATCTCTCTCTGTACAAAGTCAGGCAAGGACGGAAAAACCTAACATGACGGCCGCTATTTATAGGGTAGGGGCTGGCCAGGGTCCCCCTCTGTGATTGGCTGCCGTCAGAGGGCCTGGGAGCCCTCTGTTTGGCTCTAAGGACATCAATCTGGGCTATGACGCTATTCAAGCTCGGTATTCGAGCTCGAATAGCGCTGTTTGCTCGAATAGCTCGAATAGTGAATGAACTATTCGAGTTCACTCGAATAGCCCATTCGAATAGCTGCAGCTATTCGAGCTCGGTATTCAAGCTCGAATAGCTGAAAAAGAGCTCGAATATTCGAGCTACTCGAATATTCGAGCTCTGCTGAGCACCACTGCATACCGCACACTCCCTGACATACTCCTTGCAATCTGTTGCCAAAGAAGGCCACCAAGCACACCTGGCAATCAGATCCTGTGTTCTGGCCGCTCCAGGATGACCAGCATTCTTATCGGCGTGAAAGAGTTGCAGGACTTGTAAACGAAATGGCAGTGGGATAAACATGACCCCTTCAGGTTTTCCCTCAGGAACATCCTGCTGAAAGGGACCCAAAACCTCTGTCCAATCCTCCCAAGTCTCCGTGGCGGCTAACACTAGTCTCTGCAGGATGATGGACTCAGGAGCGGGGAGCTGTGCTGTCTCTGGTTCAAAACACCTGGAGAGGGCATCTGCCTTGACGTTTTTGCTGCCTGGAGTGTACGTGATTATAAACCTGAACCTCGTAAAAAATAAAGACCACCGGGCCTGACGGGGACTTAGTCTCTTAGCCCCCTCGATGTATTCCAAGTTCTTGTGGTCGGTGTAAACCGTGATCGTGTGTTCTGCCCCCTCTAACCAATGGCGCCATTCCTCAAATGCCAATTTAATGGCCAGAAGTTCCCGGTTGCCTATATCGTAATTTTTTTCTACAGGTGAAAACCTACGGGAAAAGTAAGCGCACGGGTGTAATCTGCCCTGCAACCCAGATCGTTGAGACAGCACCGCCCCCACCCCAACCTCCGAGGCATCAACCTCCACGATAAAGGGAAAGGACATGTCCACATGCCTCAAAATTGGTGCTGAGCAAAATAATTTCTTCAAATGAGAAAATGCTGCCACGGCCTCAGGGGACCAGTGGTTGGTATCTGCCCCCTTCTTCGTGAGACTGGTAAGGGGGGCAACTATCGTGGAGTACCCCTTAATGAACCTCCTGTAATAGTTTGCAAAACCTAAAAATCTCTGTAGGGCCTTCAACCCCACTGGCTGAGGCCACTCCAAGACAGCTGTGACCTTGGCAGGATCCATTGACAGGCCCGAGGTGGAAATTACGTACCCTAGGAACGTGACAGTGGTCACCTCGAAAATACACTTTTCCACCTTAGCATAGAGCATATTTTGTCTTAATTTGTTCAAGACAAACTTCACATGGACCCTGTGCTCGGAGAGGTTATTGGAATAGATTAGTATATCTTCAAGGTATACCAACACGAATCTACCCAATACCTCCCGGAATACCTCATTGATTAATTCTTGGAAGACGGCTGGCGCATTGCACAACCCGAAGGGCATCACTAGGTACTCGTAATGCCCGTCGGGTGTGTTGAAGGCCGTTTTCCATTCATCGCCCTTTCTAATGCGGATTAGGTTGTATGCCCAGGACTGGGAATCACCAGATAACAAAGTTTTAATAAAAATGACCCGTTGGGTCTCTGTCCCCGAGGATCGGGGTCTCAACTCGAAATATGATAACACTCTACTCCGGAAGTCAGACTTGTGGCCGGAAAATTTATCAGGTACGGGCATATGAATGTCATCACTAGGAGGGGATCGCACCGAATCAACTGACGTCTGGAGGGTTCGCACAGAGCCTGATAGAGCATCAATTAAAGCTTTGTGCTGGCCCAGTGCTTGATGAATGCTATCCACCAAAGTGGCAAGCACAGTCAGAGGGTCAGTGCGTGCGTCCATCTGTTTCTTTGGTCTGGCGCTCTGTAACGCTCGGTGAAGCACAGAGAGAATCTGATTACCGGTGATCTGCAGTATCACTGGGAATACAGATGTATACTAGATTATAAGTGATCTGCAGTATCACCGATAATCCGATGTACCAGCTAACCTCTGTTCACCTGAGTAGAGTGTAGTGTTTTGGTGTAACAGTAACAATTTGAGGACAAAGCCTCAGCGCAGTCAGGAGTACTGCACGTATTCCCTCCGCAGGCCTGGACTCTCCAAGACGGGAGGAGTCAGGCTGACAGTAGGAAGGATTGTCTGAGAGTAACCCTCTGGAGGAGGAGTCACTAACAGAATGGGGAACCGCCTCTAACAGTAAGGTCAGTTCTCGAGGTCGGACAAGCCAGGTCGTACACACACGGACAGATAAAGTACAAGATCAGGAGGCAGAAGCAGGGTCTTAGGACGAGCCGGGGTTCGGCAACAGAGTATCAGAAATATCGAGGTACAAGATCAGAAGGCAGAAGCAGGGTCTTAGGACGAGACGGGGTTCGGCAACAGAGTATCAGAAATATCGAGGTACAAGATCAGAGTTCAGGAGGATAGTCAGGCAGGCAAAAGGTCAAAACAGATAATCACAATCAAACTAGTACTTTAAGCTATCAACAGAATCTAGCTAAGTGTAGGATTACAGCTCCAGCTGGTCCCGGCACACTTGCGGATCTGACTACGGATCTGGGTGCTCCCACATATGTGATCGCAACGCCAGACACCAGAGGAATGACCAGGCTCCAGTATATATACTCTGAGGCTGCCCAGTGCCTCCCTTAAGTGCTGGACCAATGAGGTGTGGAGCCAGTGTCAGCTGACCAGCCTGGTCAGCTGACTACCTCTGGCTACCACATAAGCCCTGCCTTAGTGCGCGCGCACGCGTCACTCTAAAACCAGGGGGACTACGAGTCCCAGCCGCACCAGCACCGCTCTGCGGTGTCCCAGCAAGGGGCCTGTGCGCGCTAAACGCCGCGTCCAACGCGGCGGTTCCTCCGCGCTCCGCACAGCCCTGCATGGAGGCAGCCGCCTCACGCTGAGAGGCGGCTGTCCCTCCGCACTCTGCCCTGCCATCACGGGAAGCAGCCGCCCCACGCCGAGTGGAGGCGGCTGCTTTCCCGCAAAGCCTCACACAAGCCTTTTATTGTTTTTCTTATTGATGATTTTGGCATACAGCTCATGAAAACCCAAATTTCCTATCTCAAAAAATTAGCATATTTCATCCGATCAAATAAAAGAAAAGTGTTTTTAAAACAAAAAAAGTCAACCTTCAAATAATTATGTTCAGTTATGCACTCAATACTTGGTCGGGAATCCTTTTGCAGAAATGACTGCTTCAATGCGGCGTGGTATGGAGGCAATCAGCCTGTGGCATTGCTCAGGTGTTATGGAGGCCCCAGGATGCTTCTATAGCGGCCTTAAAGGGAAGGTTCAGGGACGCCTTGAAAAAAATAAAAATCCATATCCACTTACCTGGGGCTTCCTCCAGCCCGTGGCAGGCAGGAGGTGCCCTCGCCGCCGCTCCAGAGGCTCCCGGTCGTCTTCGGTGGCCGACCCGACCTGGCCAGGCCGGCTGCCAGGTCGGGCTCTTCTGCGCTCCAAGGACGGGCTCTTCTGTGTCCCACGCGGGCGCGCTGACGTCATCGGACGTCCTCCGGGCTGTACTGCGCAGGCGCAGTACTTCTGCGCCTGCGCAGTACAGCCCGGAGGATGTCCGATGACGTCAGCGCGCCCGCGTGGGACGCAGAAGAGCCCGTCCTTGGAGCGCAGAAGAGCTCGACCTGGCAGCCGGCCTGGCCAGGTCGGGTCGGCCACCGAAGACGACCGGGAGCCTCTGGAGCGGCGGCGAGGGCACCTCCTGCCTGCCACGGGCTGGAGGAAGCCCCAGGTAAGTGGATATGGATTTTTATTTTTTTCAAGGCGTCCCTGAACCTTCCCTTTAAGCTCATCCAGAGTGTTGGGTCTTGCGTCTCTCAACTTTCTCTTCACAATATCCCACAGATTCTCTATGGGGTTTAGGTCAGGAGAGTTGGCAGGCCAATTGAGCACAGTAATACCATGGTCAGTAAACCATTTACCAGTGGTTTTAGCACTGTGAGCAGGTGTCAGGTCGTGCTTAAAAATGAAATCTTCATCTCCATAAAGCTTTTCAGCAGATGGAAGCATGAAGTGCTCCAAAATCTCCTGATAGCTGTAACGAATGCGGAATAATCTCCGTGATCAGCGCACAACGCGTGCGCTGACACGGCGGAAATCCTCCACAAGCGTATGAAGGGGGGAACCCAGCTTTGGTGCAAGCACCAGTAGAGGGCAATTCCCACCGGCAGATGGCGCTGTGGAGTGCAGACGAGTACAACCGCTGCACGGCCACAGATGCCAGATGGGGATTGTACAGATCAAGACAATGTGGGGCTGAACAGCCCTTAAAGAGAAAGAGCACAGGTACAGGATGAATGTGTGTTCACCAATCTAGTCGCGACCCTGCGACGGTGAACACACATCAGCAGAAACAAAAGTAGGAACGCGATCGCGAGAAGGGCGATCGCCAGAAGTGACACAAGACAGATCAAAACAGAACACGAGAGGAGCAAAGGCACAGCAAACGACAATGAGAAGTAACGAAAATAACAAACGCTAACTAAACGCAAACACCACACTCATTCGCAACAGCGAACGCGTTTACAGTGCGGTCCCCGCATGTTAAGCACAACAGAGACAAGCACGCCTAACTAACCACCGGCAGACAAACACGAAACAGAGAACGCGAGCGCTTGCTAAACGGTTACCTCACCGAGCCTACAGCAAGCGTTCGTATCAGACAAGACAGACAAACGGAGAACAGGAATAAGCTAGGAAGGATCCACAGCCACTACCGCTAGGGGCTAGTGCGATCCAAGCAAGACAGGCAGATGAGATAGCTGGTAGCAACCGCTGCTCCAGCTATACTCCAGGAAAACAGAACAGAAGGATCCACAGCACTACCGCTAGAGGCTAGTGCGATCCAGGAAAACAGAACAGAAGGATCCACAGCGCTAGCGCAAGACTAGTGCGATCCAGGCAAGACAGATCAGAAGGATCCATAGCACTACCGCTAGAGGCTAGTGCGATCCAGGAAAACAGAACAGAAGGATCTACAGCGCTAGCGCAAGACTAGTGCGATCCAAGCAAGACAGATCAGGAGGGGCTACCGGTAGCAACCGCTGCCCCAGTTAGCACCCAGACAAACAGAACGATTTCCTGTCGACCACCGCTGGTACAGGGCAATCGCAACAGACAGACAAATCAGATAGGCAATCTAACTGCACTAGGAAACTGCCTAGTACAGTTCCAAGAATTACTCTAAGATAACTTTAACAAGAAATAGCATGGCTGACACTCTAGGTGTGATGATCGCTGCTGCAGCAGCTGTTGCTGGAAGTAGTAGTGCTGCAGCTCAGGCAGTTCTGATCTATTTCCATGCAAGCTGCATAGCTTTGTCTGTCTTTCCCTGCTGTCAGCTTGTGACTGATTATCATTCACCTGTGTGGGAATCTGCATGTCTGCTCCCATTGGATGACCTCAGTATAAAGATCTGCTTCCTGCAGGGTTTCCTTGGGTTTTCATAGCTTCAGTTTAAGCCTGCCTTGCTGTCGCTTTAGCCCCCGATTGTGTTTCTTGTTATAAAGATACTTTGCTGGTCTTTGCATCATATATTGGTTCATTGCCAATATATATGCATACCAGCACGTTTATTATTTTCCTTGTATTCGTGTTACGTTGATACATCAGTGTCGCTGATATATACGTACACGAACTGTTTATTTCCTGTGTTCAGTTAGTCAGTTTTCCAGCACGTTTTGGTAGTTTGCGCGTACCGTGAGCACCCGTGCTGAGCTAGTTATCCTGTCCCTGGTCCTGTTTGTGGATTGCGTTCATCTCTGCGAAGAGATAACGAATCCTTCTGAATCCTGTTCTGTTACTGTTTGTGGATTGCGTTCATCTCTGCGAAGAGATAGCGAATCCTTCTGAGTCCTGTTCCCTGTATTACTCCAGTCCTAGTCAGCGTTCCTGCTTATGTCATATATCGGTTCATTGCCGATATATACATATGTTAGTCAGACGTTACAAATAGTTTCATTGATAGCTGTAATTGTAATACGCTAGGAAAACATACTTATTGTATATTTATCTGTGTTACGTTCATCTATCTCGATCCTGCTATTTCCTGACTATCCTGTCCTGTCTTTGTGAGGCACGCCATCGCCGCAACGCATTGGCTGCCTCATTCCAGTCTGTCTGGTTTTGGACGCTTGCTGTCGCTAAGTAGCCGCTAGCTAGCAAGCGTTCATTCTGTCTACCTGTCCTGATCTCCTCAGTTCTGGTTTATGCACTCAGCGCTACTTTGCGCTGAGACGTTATAACGAAAGCATTGTTTGTGGCTGTCAGATCTGCACCGGCTCTGTGCGCCACAATCTCCTATTGGAGTCAGTCCTCCCCTCCACTATACTAGGGATAGCCTGTTTCTTTGTGCTAGTGTGTGTACCTCCTCCACGTCAGCTCATGCGTTGCATGCTGACTGTGGAGAATACACCACCAAGCCTTACACTAGGAGTGTTTCAACAAACCCTGAAGGAATGACCAGCAAAGGATTGTGGGTGATCCCAACCTTTATACAGCCAGCAGCTAGATGATTTGCATAACCAATGTATGCAAATCCCTCAGTGGCAGAGCAGGTCTGGAACTTGCAAGACAAAGCCAGGTCTCTTATCCAGAGACCTGCATCCCTCAGACACAAGGAATGGTCAAACAGCTGTCTGCCTGTGCAGCCAGCTGAGCGGATCCTTACAGTACCCCCTCCTCTAGGGACAGATTCCAGACGTCCCTCAGAACTGGTATTTCCAAAAAACTCCAACTGAAGACTCATGAAGGTCGGGACAGCCCGACAAGGCCCAATTCCAGAGTCAGTCCAGCTGAAACCGACCTCATCGGAAGCAAAAGCCACCGAAACATGCCCATCAGTACTACCAGTCTCAGTATAACACCCATCAGGACTGTGAACGCCAGAGAAGAAGCCATCGACACCCTCCAGAGAATACCCACCACCTTCCAGGGAGCATCCGAAAATACCAAACCTGCCACAATACCTGTTCGAAGTGTCTCTTTCAACACAAAAGCCACTGTTGATCTTATCCAGGATACCAAGCAAAATTTCTCCCAGAATCTCCCAGAACCTTTTGAAGCTCCACAGAGATCCCAAGAGGGCAGAACAATCACCAGGCTCACATGGAGAACTATCAAGCCCTCCTATGGAACCAATGACTATTCCGGATTCAGAATTACAAGGACACCCATCAAGATCAGGACTTTCATGGACCACTTCTGGGCATGCAAGCTGGCAGGCCATATCAGAGCATGTCTCCACCGAGGAAGCATCTGAGCATGCTGGTAACCGAGGCACACTTGGGCTTTCTGGGTCACAGAGCACATTGGGGTACACCAGCACAGGAGAAACCTCAGAACATGTCGGGGAACTGCCAACCTCAGAGTCCAACACGACAAGACCAAAACCAGTACCGGGCAGAAAATCATCATGAGTGGAGGTCACAGGTACTGGTCTTTCAAAAGAAGACTCGGACTTAAATTCAGAATTTTCTGTGACTGTAATATCATCATTGACTACACATGAGTGAAGCTCCACAAGAGCTGCAAAGGTAGTCAGCACAAGAGCAATGCCTACCGAAGTGGGCAAAACCTCAGACGGATCTGGGGGGCAGGAGGTATCTCCTAGAAGTTCTGCACCGTTTAGGAGGGACTTGGAAACCTCCAAAACATCAACTAAGACCTCAGAAATGTCATTTTCCAAGTTTTCTATGAAGGATTCTGAACTATCCATGTTACAGGGCTGAACATTAACTACCTCCTGCAGGCAGAGCAGATGTCCCAGGAATGGTTCCACCATAAGCTGAGACTGGATTTCATCATCATGAGCGGGATGTACAGGAATATTTACTGGAATACACACTGACTCCCTAACTTCAATCTCACTGCACCCAGAATTCTGCGTAGCAGTCAAACTAGCTTGTAACTCCAAAACTGCAGAAAAACAGGTGAGAATAGCAGCAATACCTAGACGAGCCTCTAGGGACACTGCAGGAGATATTGTACAAGGCAATATTGACTCATCCAGAGTACAGGGTGGAGAGTCAGTACTTTCTTCAAAGCAAGAAAGGGACTCCCAAATGTCAGTGCGATTGGACATCATATTGTTATTCATGGTATAGGGCAGGTTCAGAGAAACCTTCTCTGGACGCAGCAAAGATGCTTCAGAGTCAGATTCGCAAAACCAAAGTACTGTCTCACTCTTAGACTCGGCTAACGATGTCGAATCCGAGGAGACAGAACGCAAAATTTGCGAATCCAAGATCGCTTTAGGTTGTGAAACTGACGCTTCCATAGCGCATACCTCCGCGATCTGCGGAGCAGACTGCAAGGAATTTAGGACAGAAACACTGGAGCAACTGTCATCAGGCAACAGGCCTTCACAGGTGTGAACAGAATGAGACATAGATTAATTTGCAAAAGAAGTGGCGACCACAACAGGAGAAACTTTATTAGACATATTAATTTTACTTTTGATGCTGCATAATTTAGGACTTTTCCCCATAGCAGGATCATAGATGGAAGATCTTAAAGATCTGTTTCTTGATGACAAAGGATCCCGTCTACCTTTGAAGGGAATGACACATTCATTTTGATCACACTTTGCAGGAACATCCGAGAAACAGGCATTAGATCACATAGATTCAAACTGCACACAGTCAGGAGAGAATCCTTCAGGATTCGCACAGGAATCAACCACAACGGTACACTCATTCATTTCAGATCGTACGGTGTCTAAACTCACATGCTTTACCCCACGAAGGCAGGAACAATTATTCGATAACGATGTCTCTCTATTGGAATCAATTGACTGGTGTGTGTGCAACTCATCCAAGATCGTCTGCCAGACACACATCACTGGATCCACAAAACATTGGTCACACTCATCAGAATCTATCAAAGTGTACACAGAATTTATACAAGCGTTTAGCGTCTCTGCGCTTTCTGCGATGTAGAAATCGCAAAACGCCTTCCAATCAATCTCGAACTCATCAACCAACTCTCCAATATCCCATGAAGCAAATGGGGGCTCAAACAACCCGGTATCTAAGAAGCACTCATAAGGGTTGAGGTCAGGAATATGCATACACTTTCTTACTCCTTTAATATAGAAAATAATTTTGCCTATTAAGAGATCCACAAATGCTTCAGATTGGGGCAAAAAATCCTGACACTGAGCAACATCATTGTCAACATCACTAGGAAACGTTTTATTCAGATGTTTGTGTTTTTTAGATTTTTTCTTTTTAGCAACTTTGGATGGCTGCGGTTTAAAACCTGAAGTGGCAACAGAATCATTGAACTGATTGTCATACTGCATGGTTTTGTATGGAAGGGATAGATCAGCTGACTTATTAACAGCTACAGACTCAAGCAGAGCAGGTGGTAAACAAGGCAGCTTAAACCAGTGAGAGAAGATCAATGTAAGAAATTGATACAGATTATCATTCCAAGAATTGACTTTTAATACATTACAAGCCCAGGAGAACAGATCCCCTTTGCAAGAGCACATAGGCAAACTGGAGAGCTGACGTGGACGGATCAGTAATCTGAAAGGTGGGATTCAGGCAAAATCTCACACATTCAGAGAGGAATTCAGTCTTGGTCTCAGAATTTAGCTTTTTAAAGCTCTTAAAGACATAGGACCCATACTCGACAAAAGTGTACAAATTGGAAGTTCCCTCTGCACTGGGAATTACGGTTTGGCTGGTCATTCTGTAACGAATGCGGAATAATCTCTGTGATCAGCACACAAGGCGTGCGCTGACACGGCGGAAATCCTCCACAAGCGTATGAAGGGGGGAACCCAGCTTTGGAGCAAGCACCAGTAGAGGGCAATTCCCACCGGCAGATGGCGCTGTGGAGTGCAGACGAGTACAACCGCTGCACGGCCACAGATGCCAGATGGGGATTGTACAGATCAAGACAATGCGGGGCTGAACAGCCCTTAAAGAGAAAGAGCACAGGTACAGGATGAATGTGTGTTCACCAATCTAGTCGCGACCCTGCGACGGTGAACACACATCAGCAGAAACAAAAGTAGGAACGCGATCGCGAGAAGGGCGATCGCCAGAAGTGACACAAGACAGATCAGAACAGAACACGAGAGGAGCAAAGGCACAGCAAACGACAATGAGAAGTAACGAAAATAACAAACGCTACCTAAACGCGAACACCGCACTCATTCGCAACAGCGAACGCGTTTACAGCGCGGTCTCCGCATGTTAAGCACAACAGAGACAAGCACGCCTAACTAACCACCGACAGACAAACACGAAACAGAGAATGCGAGCGCTTGCTAAACGGTTAACTCACCGAGCCTACAGCAAGCGTTCGTATCAGACAAGACAGACAAACGGAAAACAGGAATAAGCTAGGAAGGATCCACAGCCGCTACCGCTAGGGGCTAGTGCGATCCAAGCAAGAGAGGCAGATGAGATAGTTGGTAGCAACCGCTGCTCCAGCTATACTCCAGGAAAACAGAACAGAAGGATCCACAGCACTAGCGCAAGGCTAGTGCGATCCAGGCAAGACAGATCAGAAGGATCCACGGCACTACCGCTAGAGGCTAGTGCGATCTAGGAAAACAGAACAGAAGGATCCCCAGCGCTAGCACAAGACTAGTGCGATCCAGGCAAGACAGATCAGAAGGATCTACAGCACTACCGCTAGAGGCTAGTGCGATACAGGAAAACAGAACAGAAGGATCCACAGCGCTAGCGCAAGACTAGTGCGATCCAAGCAAGACAGATCAGAAGGGGCTACCGGTAGCAACCGCTGCCCCGGTTAACACCCAGACAAACAGAACGATTTCCTGTCGACCACCGCTGGGACAGGACAATCGCAACAGACAGACAAAACAGATAGGCAATCTAACTGCACTAGGAAACTGCCTAGTACAGTTCCAAGAATTACTCTAAGATAACTTTAACAAGAAATAGCATGGCTGACACTCTAGGAGTGTTTCAACAAACCCTGAAGGAATGACCAGCAAAGGATTGTGGGTGATCCCAACCTTTATACTGCCAGCAGCTAGATGATTTGCATAACCAATGTATGCAAATCCCTCAGCGGCAGAGCAGGTCTGGAACTTGCAAGACAAAGCCAGGTCTCTTATCCAGAGACGTGCATCCCTCAGACACAAGAAATGGTCAAACAGCTGTCTGCCTGTGCAGCCAGCTGAGCGGATCCTTACAATAGCTAGCTGCATTGACCCTGCCCTTGATAAAACACAGTGGACCAACACCAGATGCTGACATGGCACCCCAGACCATCACTGACTGTGGGTACTTGACACTGGACTTCAGGCATTTTGGCATTTTCCTCTCCCCCGTCTTCCTCCAGACTCTGGCACCTTGATTTCCGAATGACATGTAAAAGTTGCTTTCATCCGAAAAAAGTACTTTGGACAACTGAGCAACAGTCCAGTGCTGCTTCTCTGTAGCCCAGGTCAGGCACTTCTGCCGCTGTTTCTGGTTCAAAAGTGGGTTCATGCTTCCATCTGTTGAAAAGCTTTATGTAGATGAAGATTTCATTTTTCAGCACGACCTGGCACCTGCTCACAGTGCTAAAACCACTGGTAAATGGTTTACAGACCATGGTATTACTGTGCTCAATTGGCCTGCCAACTCTCCTGACCTGAACCCCATAGAGAATCTGTGGGATATTGTGAAGAGAAAGTTGAGAGACGCAAGACCCAACACTCTGGATAAGCTTAAAGAGAACCAGAGACAAAGCACCCTCATGTATTTTATTACATTTATCAGTGGGGACATGACAGTAAACACCTACCCTGCTTTTAGTTTTATTCTTCTCAGTCTAATCTATCTGTTATCAACTGTGATAAGAATCCACCGACTATTCAGTCGAGGTTTGACCTGGAATCATTATAGCTGAGTCACTCTTTTGTGGAGTCTTTTCAAGACCAAGCCTTCCCCCTCCTGGATCAGATTTCTTGCTTTACATACTGAGAGCTCTGATGACATGGGAGGGGCTGCTGCTGCAGGAAAAATCGCTGTCTACAGACAAGTGTGGCTGTGTGATCTGTGTGCTCTGTCTGTGCAGCCAGTCATCATTATTATCTACTGTATGCAGTTTCATTACTATGAGAGACACTTCCTACAGGCAGCCACACAGCATACCAGAATATGAAATTGAAAGCACACAGAAAGCACACAGAAGAAATGCTGCAGCTGCAGCCCTGCTTATCTATAGTCTCATATAGCCTAGACAGCACATCCAGAACACCTCATAACCTGGAAGCAGAAAGGGATATGAGCCATATTGGATATTTCCTGGAGCAATAATGGATAAAAAGCACTCAAAAAGGCACACCAGCGTGGCAAAATTATCGGGTAGAGCATTTATTCTTTACAAGCTATCAACTGATTGTTTATTTTGTGTGAATCGTTCATCTCTGGTTCCCTTTAAGGCCACTATCGAAGCATTCTGGGGCTCCATAACACCTGAGCAGTGCCACAGGCTGATTGCCTCCATGCAGTCATTTCTGCAAAAGGATTCCTGACCAAGTATTGAGTGCATAACTGAACATAATTATTTGGAGGTTGACTTTTTTGTTTTAAAAACACTTTTCTTTTATTGGTCGGATGAAATATGCTAATTTTTTGAGATAGGAACTTTTGGTTTTCCTGAGCTGTATGCCAAAATCATCAATAAGAAAAACAATAAAAGGCTTGAACTACTTCAGTTGTGTATAATGAATCTAAAATATATGAAAGTCTAACGTTTATCAGTACATTACAGAAAATAGTGAACTTTTTCACAGTATGCTAATTTTTTGAGAAGATCCTGTATAGGACAGGTCATTCAGTTGCACCACGTCTGCTGTTGCAAATGCTACGTGTTAGCACTCAGACCTAGTCAGATCCCAAAGTGTGCTAGAACCAGCTGGCGCTGGGGATCCACACTTAGCCAGATTCTGTTGATAGCTTAAAGTACTAATTGAATTGTATTATTTGTTATGACCTTCTGCTAGCCTGACTACTCTTCTGTTTACTGATCCTGTACCTTTGCCTATCTGATATAGTTGCCGACTCTGCCTGAAACACTACTCTGATCTAGCTTTCTGTCTCTGTACCGTATCTGTCCGCTCGTTGCCAAACCTGCTTGTCTGACTCTCCTATCCTCACCAGTGAGCCTAGTCACTGGTGAGGGATTCTCTGCCAGTATCACCCACTTCACTGGTGAATACTAGCTGCAGTACTATCTGAATCACCTGCCCCTCAGGTGGTCAGTTGCTGCTCCTCAGGTGAATAGTCACTACAGTACTATCTTCTCTACCTGCCCCTCAGGTGATAGTGGCTACAGTACAGTCTGAATCATCCATTCCTCGGGTGATCAGTACGCTTGTTTAAACATAGTTCCACCTGCTCCTCGGGTGAACTATCTCACTATTGTCTGTAGCTCCAGCTTGCTGAAGTTTGCATTCCTGTGTTATATAGATATATTCCTATCTCCCAGCTCCTCTGGGAATAGCGAGTATCTCTATCATTACTGTTGCACCAAACACATACCCTCACATTGGTTGTCCTGGTCCTGGCTATACCAGTATTGTTGGTGATTCTGCAGATCACACATAATCAGGTATAGCGTCTGTATTATTGGTGATACTGCAGATCACCAATAATCAGAGAAATATGTTCTCGCTGACACCAATCGTTACAGGGAGCAGTTCGCTCGGGGCCGTTTTGGGCGGGCTGGAGGGGACGCAGCATGAGGGGAAAGCCATGGCCGCAGTCGGCGGGGAGGGGGGGATGTCCCCCCCCCTCCCTCACCTCGGGGCTCTCCCCTCCAGCTTAAAAGAGTGTCCGAGCAGCATCGGGCAGCAGCTGATACATACTTTCCGTGCGCTCCAGTGTGCATTCCTCTCGCTAGTCTCTGACGCAACTTCCTGATTATACAGGAATATATCCTGTTTATACAGGAAGTCGCGTCAGAGACTAGACAGAGGAACGCACGCTGGAGCGCACGGAAGGTATGTATCAGCCGCTGCCCGACGCTGCCCGGACACTTGTTTAAGCTGAAGGGGAACGCAGAGGGGAGAGCCCCGAGGTGAGGGAGGGGAGGGAACGTCCCCCCTCCCCACCGACTGTGGCCATGGCTTTCCCCTGCGTCCCCTCCAGCCCCCCAAAACGGCCCCTAGCAGGCCCCGGTGAGGGTCCTCAGAATTTCTGCAGGGGGGCCCTGTCAAAAAACCTGAGCGGTTTTTGCCTTTTTCATGATTGCTAACTCAGTAAAGGACCAGCCCTTAAAGCGTTGCTATCATATAAATCCGGCATAGTGGGGTCTGAACCCTCTATAACAGTAATTATAGATTGACGGTATACCTTGAAATGAATCAGAGCACTCAGTGTATGATTTTATATAAAAAATTGTATTTGCTTATCATACAGCATATAAACAAAATATGAACAGTTCCATGTAGTGTTTCCTTATAACAGTATTCCATCTCATCAAGGCTTTATAGCCAAACGATCATCAATCTTCTAAGTACATTCAAAAAAGAATATAACAGTTGTGTTATGTAGAATAAGATCAAAAGTAGTCTCATCTGTATCAATAGCTGTGTAAAACTTGTAGTAATCTTCTTAAAAAAATAACATAAAAAATAGCTTCTAAAAAACTTCTTGCTAACATCTTAATAAAACTTAATGCTGAAAAATTAATAAAGTAAATCACCAGAATATTAAGCATATTACCCCTTCTCTGTCATCTCTTCAGCATCTAGAACCACTTGTGGGAAGGTAGCTTCTGCCTCATGTGTCTTCTCAGGAGATTGTTGGGCTTCTGCAAACTATGAGCTTACAGCTCCTACCTTTATAGGGGCTGGAGGCAATATGGCTGCCTAATCTGGACTTTCCCTGAATCCCAGGCTCTGATTGGCTAAAGCTTTCGTGCGTCAATGCTTTATCATGTTTTGATTTCCTAAGTTACAATATTATTGTTTATAAATTCTTAATTACCTTATCTTGTGGGAATTAGCGTCATTTGGAGTGCTTGACATTTTGTTTAGGTCATTTCTGACGCACGTAATTAAAAATGGACGTCAACAGCCATCTTGTCTGTTGGCTGACCCAGACATGAGGACTAAACAATGTCATTCATGACGCATTTCTGATAAAGTGTTCACTGCTAATTATGTTGGAATGTCTTGGTACTTTCCCAGGTCAGATTGACACTAACACAGACCTGCAATAGCCTTCAGCAATTTAAGGCTTATTAAAACATACAGGGCTTCTAATATACTTATTTAAATATAAAGCTTATTATATAATTCTTCTTAAAACAATTAATCATAAAAGAAATAATTGCACATTAAATCTTAATAATATAAAATCAATGTCTATATTTTTGTCTTTCTTATAAAATAAATATAATGTCCACTGGCAGAGGTCAGCATTTCATACCAAATAACAATCTATTAATAATGTTGATTTTATTAAAGTATGAACCCGCCAGATGGCATCATTGTCCTAAATACGGGACAATACAAAAACCTTGGAACTGATTGACATTCCAAAGGACAATCATAGTCAAAACATGGCATTATATTCTTGCTGGCTGTGATGGCCTTCAAGCCACTGAACATGTCAACAATTGTCTAGCTTACAAGTTGAAACAATCTTATAAAAGTTTTACTTTCTCATCTTCCACGGGTAGACTACAGATTTTAAATATCTTTCAGAGTAATAGATTCTATTATATAGGGTTTAACAATAACTATTTCTTTCTTTAGAAGGACTGTATTGATCATTAATATTTAGATTAATAATATCTGTGTGTAATAATTATGTGCATTTATAATTACTGCAGTAATGTAAGTTTAACTTGCTTTTCTGTCTTCACACAGAAGCCTCTTTAAATGTCATGGCCACGCACTAGCATAAACAAGAATGCTCTGGCTTTTTGTAACCAGTACGTCTATTATCTGCCAGCTTGCAAGTTAAAATAATCTCATAAGCTTTACAGCCTACAATATGCTCAGATGTCACATAGCAATATTTTAAAGAAGTAACCCAACTTTACAGTTTACAATGAAATTTTGCATTGAACATTAAAACTTAACACATATACATATGACATATTTTCCTGCATAAATAAAACCGCTAGAATTCTGACATCCCCCCTTGCAGGAAAATGATGGCAGATGATTAGCGATCTCCGTAGTTGTTATATTTCTCCGGAAAAAAAAAATTCTATAATCAAAATTAAAAGTAATACAATCTTTCATTCTTGCAAAACCTTGCTCATTAAGTAGCGTTGTCAGCTGTGTTGCCTGCCTGACAATAGACTCAATAGTAAGATTAACATCTTCTCAATAAACACATTTTGCTGGTCTAGATATGGCTATAGTCTTGTATATAACACATGTATTGATTCACCCTTGAATCTGTAATTGCTATCACTGTGGTAGCTTGTGTAGATATGTAGGAAAATTCTAGGCAATATTTGTCACCCATTTTAAGACATATGGTAAAACTTAAAGTTCAAAATGTATAAATAGGAATTATACCGTTCATGTTGCCCCTAAGTTCTTTTTAACACAATACATTCAACATTTTATTGTTAGCTTACAACAGGTTAAGTAGTTAATTGGTTAGTATTATGTATTAATACAGTTAATTACACCTTCCTTATACCACAAGGTTTCTTTTCACAAATGGTATGTAGCAGAACAAAGTATATGTAGTTTGCCAACAAAATCCCATAAAATAATGTCATCTTTCTATTTAGATATAGATATCATATAAAAAATGTAAGCATTGAAAAGTTCTTTAGCAATTCAAATTGCAAGCCAGCTAGTTACAGTAGCTGTTTTCAAATATATTCTAAATAAAACACATGTATTAACATCTCATTGTTGAAGTTGCTTCTCCACTTCATGTTTCCAATATTTAGGAGTAATTCTCTCTCTTGGATTTATCAGGATCTTTACCACTGATTTAAAAGTCTCTTGAAACTTATGTTGTAGACCAGGGCTGCACAATAGGTCGATCGCGATCTACCGGTAGATCGCGACCGCCTACTTGGTAGATCGCGGCCTCTTGGCCGCGTCTCATTAAATTTTGCGGCCAGCAGCATGTTTAGCTGCCGGCCAATAAGAATGCAGGGGAGAAGACGCGGCGAGCAGAGAGGGAGGAGAGAGGCGGCGCGGCCGCTACGTCATGGCTGGGGGCGGCGCCGGGCAGCCTGCAACGTGTGTGCTTGTAACATGCCCGGCGCCGCCCCCAGCCATGACGTAGCGGCTGCGCCACCTCTCTCCTCCCTCTCTCCTCGCCGCGTCTTGCCGTCTTCTCCCCGACGACATTCTTATTGGCCAGCGGACTGCCTGCCGGAGGTCCCAGGAGTCCAGAGGACCCTGGCTAACCTACGCTGCAAGTACATAGACCTAGCTAAGCTACACTGAGGGCCCCTATACCTGGCTAAGCTACACTGAGGGCTACTATACTTGGCTAAGCTACACTGGGGGCACCAATACCTGGCTAACCTACACTGGGGGCACCAATACCTGGCTAAGCTACACTGAGGGTACCAATACCTGACTAAGCTATACTGGGGACACCTATACCTGGCTAAGCTACACTGAGGGCACCAATACCTGGCTAAGCTACACTGAGGGCACCAATACCTGGCTAAGCTACACTGGGGGCACCAATACCTGGCTAAGCTACACTGAGGGCTCCTATACCTGGCTAAGCTACACTGAGGGCTCCTATACCTGGCTCAGCTACACTGAGGGCTCCTATACTTGGCTAAGCTACACTGAGGGCCCATATACCTGGCTAAGCTACACTGAGGGCTCCTATACCTGGCTAAGCTACTCTGAGGGCCCCTATACCTGGCTAAGCTACACTGAGGGCCCCTATACCTGGCTAAGCTACACTGAGGGCCCCTATACCTGGCTAAACTACACTGAGGGCTCCTATACTTGGCTAAGCTACACTGAGGGCCCCTATACCTGGCTAACCTACACTAGGGGCCCATATACATGGCTAAGCTACACTGAGGGCCCCTATACCTGGATAAGCTACACTGGGGGGCCCTATACCTGGCTAAGCTACACTGGGGGGGCCCTATACCTGGCTAAGCTACACTGGGGGGCCCAAATGCCAGGCTAACCTACACTGGGGGCCCATATGCCTGGCTAACCTACACTGGGGGCCCATATGCCTGGCTAACCTACACTGGGGCCCATATGCCTGGCTAACCTACACTGGGGGCCCATATGCCTGGCTAACCTACACTGGGGGCCCATATGCCTGGCTAACCTACACTGGGGGCCCATATACTTGGCTAACCTTGACTGGGGGCCCATATACCTGGCTAACCTACACTGGGGGCCCATATACCTGACTAACATATACTGAGGGCCCATATACCTGGCTAACCTACACTGGGGGCCCATATACCTGGCTAACCTACACTGGGGGCCCATATACCTGGCTAACCTATACTGAGGGCCCATATACCTGGCTAACCTACACTGAGGGCCCATATACCTGGCTAACCTACACTGAGGGCCCATATACCTGGCTAACCTATACTGAGGGCCCATATACCTGGCTAACCTACACTGAGGGCACGTAACCTATGCTGCAGGCACATACATCTGGCTAACCTACGTCGGGGGGGGGGGGGCGTGCTTAGCATTTGGGACGTTGGTAGATCTCATGGCCTCGGCAAATTTTAAAGTAGCTCGCGAGCCGAAAAAGTGTGGGCACCCCTGTTGTAGACTATCAGCACTCTTGTATGTAAATCTTGGCATATTTATTTTCTCAAAAAGTCAAATGTGATAAATTATCTTGTAGATTAAGTTTGATATATGGTTGTTTTCTTGTTAAGCACAGTCTCTTCTCATGGCAATATTTAATGTAGTTACACGCTTGATCCTGATATGTCATGTGTAGATCTTCTCTCTGATGGAAGTAATTCTCCGCACTAATCATTCATTAGTATTGGAATCAGTAGTCATTCAGAATTTTCTTTTCTGGAAACTTCTTTCACAGGTATCATATGTTTCATATAGCTTTCAGTCAAGTGTCTGTAATTCTTGTATACAACATGCAGTTCTCCTGATAACATGATAGGATCCCCCCTTGTGCCGCTTTATAGCAATCTAGTATCAGTCCAATGTTTTACTAGCAGTGAAGTCTGCCACTTTAGCGCATTATTGACAGTTCAGGTTGTTTAGAACATTTCATCTATAATATTATCAAATAGTCTCGCAAATAACTCTATATTTTCTGAGTTGACTATGGCTAGTCATCTTGCATCTTTACGTCTAGTGTGTAGGACAGTCTTTGCACACCATGTCACTTGAAGGCGTTTCACTCTCTTAGTTTCTTCAGTACTTTTCTTGTATATATACGGATTAGGTATTTAATTGATATTTGAGCTGTTCTTGCTCTTCTCCAAGTCATGTAGCGGGTGCTCCTCTAATTATGGTGCATCTTCCTTTTCCACCATTAGGCAATAACTTGTATGCTAGAACCAGTCATAGGGCAATTTCATTTGTCCCAGGATGCTTTCTTGAAACTTGAAAAGGATGATTAACAAAGGTCATCTACAAGTTGTATTATTAAATGGAACATTGTATTATTTTCATTATCAGTCGGGTTGCAATTTAGTACAGTTTCATTCACTATGCAGAGCTGTGTGCAGATTTACGATAGTCCCTTGCTGAACATATCTTTTCATCATTTAGGATATTTTCATCTCTCTTGGAATGCAAACAAATGTTAAACTGTCCTTTATTCTGGTGAATTGGATTTTCTCTTTTAATTGTCCATGTATTGCATATTTGAACATTTCTGAAGAATATTTTCTTTAACTTCATGTGAACAGCACAGTGGTGTAGGGGTTAATGCTCTCGCCTTGCAGCGCTGGGTCTGAGAGGAGTTTGTATGTGCTCTCTGTGTCTGTGTGGGTTTCCTCCGGACACTCTGGTTTCCAACTCTTCAGACACTACTGGAATGGCTAGGTTGGGCATCCTCTTCAAGGATAAAGGCTGTATGAGCAAATCCAGCAGTCACTCTTGTTCAGGCGCTGGGCATACTGTTGATGCATCAAGTTCAATTTATTTTAAAGTCTTCCTTGTAAGTTGCAAAGTTCAGCTTTTGCAGTCATCAAATGTATCGGGTACAGCAAACCCCATTGTATGGGCATTTTTGCGGATAATTGGTATTGTTCTCAGCACCTATGAGAAAAAATAAAAAGGAAGAGGAGAGAAGGGGAAAACACAAAAAAGTAATATGCAACATTCTGGTGAATTTTCAGCATAAAAAAACTAAACTAAACTCACTACTACCTTCCCACTTGTGGTTCAAAAAGAAAAATATTATTGATGCTATATGGTGCTGGGTGCATTCTTACTAGTTTGCTCTAGTGTTCAAACTTATAACAGCAGTTTCCTTCTCTTCTTGCTTATGTCTTTTCTTAAGTTGATCTTAGTTTGTCTTTTAAAAATAAAAGTAGTATTATCCATTTTCTGTAAATGTTGAGATATGTCTTCTCTTTGAAAAGTGTTCATTTTCTTCCTCTGAAATAATAAAAACTTTCACGTTTAAGCTGTGCATAAAAATCCATTGATAGCATATCATACATGTCTTCATTGGTTACTTCATGTGTGTCGTGGCTTTTATCATAGCTTGACATCAGTAAGTCCTTGTCCATGTACAAAAACATTTTCTCTTGTTATCTGTTCATCACTTTAGTTAACTGTTGTCCTCAGCGTCACACTTCTTGAATAGAGTATTCATCTTGAAACTGTTCATCTTGAACTTCGTCAGTCGATTACCTAAGGCATGGATTTCTCTTCCAGTCTCTTGGTGTACATAACTTCATTTCTTCTTCATGTATTTAAAAAAGTCTTCATCAATCTAGGCTTCATTCTTCACATTAGGCCTTTAATCATCTTGTACATATAATGTAGTTTAGTGCAGTCTTCTATAGAACCAGCTTGATTGCTGTATGTCATTATTGTGAACAGTTATCTCCTTGTTTCTCCTGTAGTATGGCTTTCTTCCAGTAACTTCTCATAAGTCTTTATTGCATCTGCTTCTGTATTTGTAGCATGGCAGTATATCGCTGCATAGGTAGAAAAATCTATATCTTCCACATCTTCTTCATATACGGAATCAAAAATAGAATATCTATCAGTCTTTTTCAAAAACTTCTACATTGGCTGTCTTCTTCTATAACTGGATGATCTTGACATCTTAGTCTTATGTGGCTGGATAGTGTAATGGTTAAGGGCTCTGCCTCTGACATGGGAGACCAGGGTTCAAATCTCGGCTCTGCCTGTTCAGTAAGCCAGCACCTATTCAGTAGGAGACCTTAGGCAAGTCTCCCTAACACTGTTACTGCCTATAGAGCGCGTCCTAGTGGCTGCAGCTCTGGCGCTTTGAGTCCGCCAGGAGAAAAGCGCGATATAAATGTTCTGTGTTTGTTTGTTTGTTAGTCTTGATCTTGAAATCTTGATATGATGTAACAGTCTCTATTGTAGTTTCAAATGTCTATCAAAACCTTCTTTACTCAACTTCTGGTATTTTCTATGTCAAAAATGTTGTCCTCTTCTAGTTCATCTGATTTATCTGTAAAACCTGAATATCTCCATCCTCATCTTCTAGTGCTCTCTCTTCACCCACCTGATAATCTCATTTATCTTTTAACCTGGTGTCTTCTTCTGTCTGGTCTTCTTTTCTTGTATTCCTTCAGGCCCACTTTTCTCTTAGTTTTGTCTCTATTTTCTCTCAGCTGGTGCGTCAACCAGTGGTTGGAGTTGTTAAAGAAGTAAAAGTACGGCTTAGTCCTCACACTTCTCTGGTTACTCCAGTTCCAATTGTTTCTTCTTCAGCTGTTTTCAGATCAGAGCTTCTTATAACATAGCCTCATCAAATGGCTTGTCTTCATGTTGATATCTTTGCATAGTCTTCTAGCATGTAGCTTTCATTGCTTTATCTTAGCGGGTTTCTTCTGGGTGCCTGCAAGGAATGCTTGTTTGGAGTCTTCTTTGGTTCAGACAAAGGAGATTATCTTGTGAGACTTCCAAGCTTCAATAGCAACATTTTCAATTCTTCTTTAGTCAAACCTTCTTTGTATAATGTCATCACAAAAATAAAGTCTCTCTTGATGCTTCTTAATAGGATCTAGCCTCAAAAATAAGTAGAGATTTCCCCCCTTGAGGCTAGGACTATAAAAATTAAAAATCTTCTTTAACGGTCACTTCTGTATATTCATGCGTTACATCTCAACATGGCAGCTGCTATATATGAGTCTTCATTACTCCTTTAGCTTCTCATGATAAAAAAAAAACAAAAAAAAAAAACTTGAATCTTCACTAGTGCATTCTTCTTCTATTTCCTTCTTGGCATAATTGTTGATTAACTTCTGTATAAAAAGACTGTAGTAGGCTTTTTTTTTCTTTCTTTCTTATCTTCAACAAAAAAACTGAGATCAGCAGTCATATAAAAAAAAATCTTTCATTTGTAGTCTGAGAGAAAAAAAAAAATCAAGTGTCATATCTCTTTAAGTCTATCTCTGAATGCATGTTGTGTTGCTGCCATTTGGAGGATTGTCTTGTCTTCTATATTTAAAGAGCCATACATCTTTAAAACAGGATTTTTTCTCTTCTTTTTCAAAAAAGTTATTTATAGGAGCTTTTGCTTTCATCACAAAGTCTGTTCAATTCTCTAGTATAAAAAAACAATGTTAATTCTCTTGATAGCAGAATCTCTTCGTATATATAAAAAATGTTCTTTGTTTGACAAAAACTGCTCTCTCATTTTTCTTTTTTCACTGAGCTTGTCTCAAAACGTTTTCTGCACTTCTAAGGTAGCCATTTTCATAATGTATAGCTATATACTCTGCTTCAGTATGCTGCTCCAATATAATCTGCTTCATTTTGTCAGAAAAATACATGTAGCGCTATTCCTTTTCTTAGGTTCAATAGGCCAAAGTATTTATTTTCTCTTCTAAGTCTTTTCATACACTATAAATTGAGTGTGCTCATTAGTAATTCTTTTCTATGAGATTTTAAAGCATAAGAATATCTTCCTTCTTTGCTTCAGATTTTTGGATGCTTCATATGCATATCCAACTCTATATATGAGTATATAAGTACTTTTTTATTCTCTTATCGCGATAGAAAACTATGGTCTATATTTCCACCATAGAAAGTATACTTCAAGATAACAATCAAGATTACCATCAACTGTTGGGTGCCAACTGTCAAAAACCTGAGCGGTTTTTGCCTTTTTCATGATTGCTAACTCAGTAAAGGACCAGCCCTTAAAGCGTTGCTATCATATAAATCCGGCATAGTGGGGTCTGAACCCTCTATAGCAGTAATTATAGATTGACGGTATACCTTGAAATGAATCAGAGCACTCAGTGTATGATTTTATATAAAAAATTGTATTTGCTTATCATACAGCATATAAACAAAATATGAACAGTTCCATGTAGTGTTTCCTTATAACAGTATTCCATCTCATCAAGGCTTTATAGCCAAACGATCATCAATCTTCTAAGTACATTCAAAAAAGAATATAACAGTTGTGTTATGTAGAATAAGATCAAAAGTAGTCTCATCTGTATCAATAGCTGTGTAAAACTTGTAGTAATCTTCTTAAAAAAATAACATAAAAAATAGCTTCTAAAAAACTTCTTGCTAACATCTTAATAAAACTTAATGCTGAAAAATTAAGAAAGTAAATCACCAGAATATTAAGCATATTACCCCTTCTCTGTCATCTCTTCAGCATCTAGAACCACTTGTGGGAAGGTAGCTTCTGCCTCATGTGTCTTCTCAGGAGATTGTTGGGCTTCTGCAAACTATGAGCTTACAGCTCCTACCTTTTATAGGGGCTGGAGGCAATATGGCTGCCTAATCTGGACTTTCCCTGAATCCCAGGCTCTGATTGGCTAAAGCTTTCGTGCGTCAATGCTTTATCATGTTTTGATTTCCTAAGTCACAATATTATTGTTTATAAATTCTTAATTACCTTATCTTGTGGGAATTAAAGTCATTTGGAGTGCTTGACATTTTGTTTAGGTCATTTCTGACGCACGTAATTAAAAATGGATGTCAACAGCCATCTTGTCTGTTGGCTGACCCAGACATGAGGACTAAACAATGTCATTCATGACGCATTTCTGATAAAGTGTTCACTGCTAATTATGTTGGAATGTCTTGGTACTTTCCCAGGTCAGATTGACACTAACACAGACCTGCAAGAGCCTTCAGCAATTTAAGGCTTATTAAAACATACAGGGCTTCTAATATACTTATTTAAATATAAAGCTTATTATATAATTCTTCTTAAAACAATTAATCATAAAAGAAATAATTGCACATTAAATCTTAATAATATAAAATCAATGTCTATATTTTTGTCTTTCTTATAAAATAAATATAATGTCCACTGGCAGAGGTCAGCATTTCATACCAAATAACAATCTATTAATAATGTTGATTTTATTAAAGTATGAACCCGCCAGATGGCATCATTGTCCTAAATACGGGACAATACAAAAACCTTGGAACTGATTGACATTCCAAAGGACAATCATAGTCAAAACATGGCATTATATTCTTGCTGGCTGTGATGGCCTTCAAGCCACTGAACATGTCAACAATTGTCTAGCTTACAAGTTGAAACAATCTTATAAAAGTTTTACTTTCTCATCTTCCACGGGTAGACTACAGATTTTAAATATCTTTCAGAGTAATAGATTCTATTATATAGGGTTTAACAATAACTATTTCTTTCTTTAGAAGGACTGTATTGATCATTAATATTTAGATTAATAATATCTGTGTGTAATAATTATGTGCATTTATAATTACTGCAGTAATGTAAGTTTAACTTGCTTTTCTGTCTTCACACAGAAGCCTCTTTAAATGTCATGGCCACGCACTAGCATAAACAAGAATGCTCTGGCTTTTTGTAACCAGTACGTCTATTATCTGCCAGCTTGCAAGTTAAAATAATCTCATAAGCTTTACAGCCTACAATATGCTCAGATGTCACATAGCAATATTTTAAAGAAGTAACCCAACTTTACAGTTTACAATGAAATTTTGCATTGAACATTAAAACTTAACACATATACATATGACATCTTTTCCTACATAAATAAAACCGCTAGAATTCTGACAGCCCGGTGGGGCCTAATTACGCCCCTGTCCATGCCTCATTCATTTTGATGAAGGTGAGGTACTGAACACTTTTGTGACTTAGGCGACTTCTCTTCTCAGTGACAATGCCTCCAGCTGCGCTGAAGGTCCTTTCTGACAGGACGCCTAAGGCAGGGCAAGACAGAATTTGGATGGCAAATTGGGACAGCTCTGGCCACAGGTCAAGCCTGCGCACCCAGTAGTCCAAGGGTTCATCGCTGCTCACAGTGTCTACATCCACACTTAAGGCCAGGTAGTCGGCTACCTGCTGGTCCAGGCGTTGGTGGAGGGTGGATTCGGAAGGGCTAAGGCGAGGCTTTGGACTAAAGAATGTCTGCATGTCCGACATCACCATGAGATCGCTGGAGTGTCCTGTCCTTGCCTGCGTGGACATGGGAGGAGGATTACTGGCAGTGGAACCTTTATTCTGTTGTGCTGTGACATCATCCTTAAACGCACTGTAAAGCACAGTTGCCAGCTTGTTCTGCATGTGCTGCATCCTTTCTGCCTTCAGGTGAGTTGGTAACATGTCCGCCACGTTGTGCCTATACCGAGGGTCTAGTAGCGTGGCCACCCAGTACAGCTCATTCCCCTTAAGTTTTTTATATGGGGGTCCCTCAACAGGCTGGACAGCATGAAAGATGCCATCTGCACAAATTTGGATCCAGACGTACTATCTCCTCTTGCTCTTCCTCGGTGACGACAGGTAAGTTCTCCTCCACCCCCCAGCCACGAACAATACCACGGGAACGTTGAGCAGCACAAGCCCCCTTCGACGCCTGCTGTGGTTGTTCCTCTGCCACCTCCTCCTCCTCCAAAACAACACCTTCCTCATCATCTGAGTCTGACTCCTCTTCCCCACACGACTCTTCCTCCTCCTCCCCCCTCTGTGCTGCTGCAGGTGTTGAGGAAACATCTGGTTCTGATGAAAATTGATCCCACAACTCTTCCTCCTGTTCCTTTTCACACTCCTCCACAGCTTGATCCACCACTCTACGCATGGCACGTTCCAGGAACAAAGCATATGGGATCAAGTCGCTGATGGCACCTTCACTGCGACTCACCTTGTTTGTCACCTCCTCAAATGCCCACACAAAAACTTTCCTGGCCTGCTTCAGTACGTCCTGTAAGCCTGGGTACTTAGAGAAAAATCTCTGAATGATGAGATTCAGCACATGTGCCATGTAGGGAACATGTGTCAACTTTCCCAAATTCAAAGCTGAAATTAGATTGCTGCCGTGTGTCCAGTTGTACGGGTCAGCCACTGATCCACCTGTTTGTAAAGAGCAGCCAGGAGAGCTGCTCAGTGTGACTTTGAAGCAAGACATGTCTAATATGGCGTGACACCATCGTACCTGGCATGCAGCATAGGCCCTGGGGAGCTGAGACTGTGTAGCTTGAGAGGCGATCACAGCACCAGTAGAGTTGAACTGCCACTCAGCCAAGGAGGAGGATGACGGAGACGACAGCGAAGAGGATGTAGCAGGCGGAGAGGAGGTGGCAGGAGGCCTGCCTGCAAGCCATGGGGGTGTCACAAGTTCCGCTGCACAGCCACGTACTTCCTGCTTGCCATTGGTCACCAGGTTGACCCAATGGGCTGTGTAAGTAATGTACCTGCCCTGACAGTGCTTGGCAGACCAGGCATCCGTGGTCAGGTGGACCCTTGACCCAATGCTGTGTGCCAGAGATTACACCACTTGCCTCTCAACTTCATGGTACAGTTTGGGTATCGCCTTTTTTGAGAAATAATTGCGGCCTGGTATCTTCCACTGCAGTGTCCCAATGGCCACAAATTTTCGGAAGGCCTCAGAGTCCACCAGCTGGTATGGTAACAGCTGGCGAGCTAACAGTTCCGCGAAGTCAGCTGTCAAACGCTGGGCAAGGGGGTGACTGGCAGACATTGGCTTCTTCCGCTCAAAGATTTCTCTCATGGACACCTGGCTGCTGCTGTGGGCAGAGGAGCAGGAACTGCTCAAGGTGAGAGGCGGAGTGGAGGAGGGTGGCTGTGATTGTGAAGGTGCAAGGGCGAAAGTGGCTGAAGATGATGCACCTGAAGGAGGAAGAGGAGAAGGCAGGTGGCTTTTCTTTTGTGTGCTGCTTTTCCTCAGGTGGTCTTCCCATTGCAGTTTTGCCTTTTTTAGCATGTGCCTTCGTAAGGCAGTTGTCCCTACGTGGGTGTTGGCCTTTCCACGGCTCAAATTTTGGAGGCAGAGAGAACATGGCTCTGATCTACGGCAGACACACTAAAAAATTTCCAAACCGCTGAGCCCCCCTGGGGTGTGGGCACAATGTTGGCCTCAGTAGCTGACGTTGAAGGGCATGTTGGATTGCTGTCCATTGGTGGCAATACATGGCGCCGGACACTGCCACCAGATGTTTCTGACGACGAGGTCCCTCTGCTTCTTTCAGCAACTCGTCTCCTCCTACTCCTCTCTGACTCCCCCTATGAACTGTTCCCCTGTTCATCTCCTCTATTGGGAACCCACGTGGCATCCGTATCATCATAATCATCCTCCCCAGCTTCGCTTGCCTCAGACACCTCATAATCTGCACCAACAGCAGGTACTTCATCATCCCCCTCCTCCTCACACGTTACGTCCATAGTGTCGCCTAACTCAGACATATCAGGTGGTGTAACTTGCTTAGTGCCTTCATCTTGTTGTAACAAGAATGGCTGTGCATCAGTGATTTCCCCACCAAATAACTCCTGCGAAGTGTCAAATGCAGCGGATGTGGTGCTAATAGTAGCGCTGGTGGCTGCGGAAGATGAGGTGTTCTGTGTTAAATAGTCAACCACGTCCTGACAATCTTGGGAGTTGATGGGACGTGCCTTCTTCTGAGCACTGTACTTTGGGCCAGGGCTGCACGAAATCACGTCAGCATGACCTCGAACAGACCTGCTGGGTGGCCTGCCTCTGGGTCTGCCCCTGCCTCTGCCTCTACCTGTTTTGTGCATATCGGGGGGATGAAGTGAAAGGTTTGCACTGACTTGACTAATACAATGTGTAGTCACACAGCTGCAGTAAAAAGTATGCAGTGACTGGTATTACAATACAATGTGCAGCTGTCACACAGGTGCAGTTAACAGGTATGCTCGGAGTGGTATATTACACAGTGTGCGGTCACACAGGTACTGTGAACTATTATGCAACAACTGGTATTACAAATGTGCACCTGTCTCACACACACACAGGTCCTGGTCAGGCACAGTGACACTGCGTGCGCTCATCTAGGTAAGTGGGTGCACTGAAGTGAACAACAGGTAGGTATATGCAGTGATGGGTATTACAATGTGCACCTGTCACGCACAGACAGGTACCGGACAGGCACAGTGACACTGCATGCGCTCACGTAGGTAGGTGGGTGCACTGTGAACTAGAGATGGCCTGAACCTCCGATTTTTCGGTTCGTGAACCTCCCACGAAAGTTTGGTTCGCGCAAACTTCCGCAAACCGCAATAGACTTCAATGGGGAGGTGAACTTTGAAAACTACAAACATTTATGTTGGCCACAAAAGTGATGGAAAAGATGTTTCAAGGAGTCTAACACCTTGAGGGGGGCATGGCGGAGTGGGATACACGTCAAAAGTCCCCAGGAAAAATCTGGATTGAACGCAAAAGCAGCGTTTTAAGGGCAGAAATCACATTGAATGCTAAATTGCAGGCCTAAAGTGCTTTAAAACATCTTGCATGTGTATACATCAATCAGGGAGTGTAATTAGAGTACTGCTTCACACTGACACACCAAACTCACTGTGCAACACACCGCAAACAGCTGTTTGTGTAGTGACGGCCGTGCTGGACTGGTGCGCACCATGGCGAGATTGCTCTTCTTCACTCAGTGATATCAGGAAATGCCTTATCAACTTTCGATGGTTCTTTCTCTACCATTGTTAAAGCTTACATCTATTTTTTTTAAATTACATTTTCTATTTGCTGTTCAGTATCTGCAACGAGAATCTATTATGAGGGCAATACAACAGTAGGGTTAGGAGCGGCATACCTTTCCGTTCAAAATCGGGTGCTGAACCTTGGATGCAAAGCAAACATCCCATCAATGTAATAAAGTCCAAGAGTAGACTCGCACACCAGCTTCTCAGTAGAGCAAAAAGTGTTGTTTAATTATCCATTATATGTCAAACAGAGAGCATGACAATTGTTTCGGGGCCACTAAGGGTCCCCTTCATCAGATAAGTGCAGACAAACGACGTTTGTCTGCACTTATCTGATGAAGAGGACCCTTAGTGGCCCCGAAACAATTGTCATGCTCTGTGTTTGACATATAATGGATGATTAAACAACACTTTTTGCTCTACTGAGAAGCTGGTGTGCGAGTCTACTCTTGGACTTTATTACTATTATGAGGGCAAGTCTGCCATTGTGACCACGGGTAATGGCCGGGGAATCAGGGTTCGATTCCGGTCTGAAGTGGGAACCTGAGACCCATGCTGTATAAGTAATGTACCTGCCCTGGCCGTGCTTTGCAGACTAGGCATCTGTGGTCAGATGGACCCTTAACCCAGCGCAAGAAGAACCAAATCGAAAGCATTTGCCAAGAATGTGTTATGGAGGGCAAGTCTGCCATTCATTCAACTGTGTGAAACTTTCAATGGTACTTTCTCAGTACCATGGTGACCACGGGTAATGGCCGGGGAATCCTGGTTTCGATTCCGGTCCGGAGTGGGAGCCTAAGAAACGGCTACCACCACACATCCAAGGAAGGCAGCAGGCACGCTGTGGGCAAAGGAGCAGGAACGGCTACCACCACACATCCAAGGAAGGCAGCAGGCATGGCATGCACGTCCCGAGGTAGTGACCAAAAAAAAAAAATACAGAAGATCTTTCGAGGCCCTGCTGTATATGAGACGAATCAATTTTAAATCCTTTAACGAGAATCTGTTATGGAGGGCAAAGATGACACCACTTGCCTTTAACGAGAATCTGTTATGGAGGGCAAGTCTGCCATCCATTCAAGTGAAAAGTATGCACTGACTGCCAGGTATAATACAATGTGCAGTCAAAGATGCAGTGAAAGATATGCAGTGACTGCAAACAGCCGTTTGTGTAGTGACGCCCGGGCTGGACAGTCAGTGTTCTGTCATTCAGCTACCTCAGCCCGGCGACCATATGGGCTGGACAGCCGCCATCACCTGCACTCTTGTCGTGGTGCGCACTGACTGTCCAGCTGATCAATTTTGGTCTGTCCACAATGGAGCAACGACCTTATTATCTTTGATGTGCCACAGAGACACTCATATAGCCGGCGGTCATTGCTTCATTGTGATACGCAAGCCCCTTTATCGCGGCAAGGTAATGATCACGAAGGGCAATGGGCACATGTACATGCCTTTTGTTTTGTTGTTGCAGCCACAGTGCAGCCAGAAAAATTAGGCAGGCATGTACACGCACCAGAATAATTATTATAGCGGTCGCTGCTAGCAGCGGCCTAAAAAAATTCAGAAATCCACATGGAGTCCTGGACCCTGTTGGTGGTGGCGGAGAAGGCAGTCAAGCGGCCTGCGGCAGAGGTGCTGTGTGGGGAGCGACTTAGTCTTGGGGCAGAGACAAGAAAAGTTGTGACTGGGCACACCATCAATGGCAGGGTGCTTGGTATTGTGGTATAGGCAAACCACCAAAACATAAGTCAAAAGTTCAAGTATACCAGCACTCCAATTTTTCTCAAAGAATCACGCTCTTTTATTGAGCTTTCATATCCACAGAAATTTCTGTGGATATGAAAGCTCAATAAAAGAGCGTGATTCTTTGAGAAAAATTGGAGTGCTGGTATACTTGAACTTTTGACTTAGTCTTGGGGCAGGCAGCTAGTCACACAGCGTGCAGGCAGAAATGCTGTGTGTGGGGACTGACTTAGTCTTCGGGCGAGCAGTATCCCTCCGGGATCCATGCGTCATTCATTTTGATAAACGTGAGATACTGAACACTTTTTTGTGACTTAGGCGACTTCTCTTCTCAGTGACAATGCCTCCACCTGCGCTGAAGGTCCTTTCTGACAGGACGCTTGAGGCAGGGCAAGACAGAAGTTGGATGGCAAATTGGGACAGCTCTGGCCACAGGTCAAGGCTGCATACCCAGTAGTCCAAGGGTTCATCGTTGCTCACAGTGTCTACATCCACACTTAAGGCCAGGTAGTCGGCTACCTGCCGGTCCAGGCGTTGGTGGAGGGTGGATCCGGAAGCCGTAAGTCGAGGCATTGGACTAAAGAATGTCGACATGTCCGATATCACCATGAGATTGCTGGAGTGTCCTGTCCTTGCCTGCGTGGACATGGGAGGACGATTACTGGCAGTGGTACCTTTATTGTGTTGTGCTGTGACATCACTCTTAAACGCATTGTAAAGCATAGTTTCCAGCTTGTTCTGCATGTGCTGCATCCTTTCTGCCTTCTGTTGAGTTGGTACCATGTCCGCCACTTTGTGCCTATACCGACGGTCTAGTAGCGTGGCCAAACAGTACAGCTCATTCTCCTTGAGTTTTGTTATACAGGGGTCCCTCAACAGGCTGGACAGCATGAAAGACGACATCTGCACAAAGTTGGATGCCAACGTACTATCCATCTCCTTTTACTCTTCCTCAGTGACGTCAGGTAAGTCCTCCTCCTCCCCCCAGCCACAAACAATACTACGGGAACGTCAAGCAGCACAAGCCCCCTGCAACGCCTGCTGCGGTTGTTCTTCTGCCGCCACCTCCTCCTGCAAAGAAACACCTTCCTCATCATCTGAGTCTGACTCCTCTTGCCCACATGACTCTTCCTCCTCCTCCATCCTCTGTGCTGCCGCAGGTGTTGAGGAAACATCTGATTCTGATGTAAATTGCTCCCACAACTGTTCCTGCCATAACTGTTCCTCTTCACGCTCCTCCACAGCTTGATCCACCACTTTACGCATAGCACGCTCTAGGAAGTAAGCGTACAAGGTTAAGTCGCTGATGGTGCCTTTACTGCGACTCACCAGGTTGGTCACCTCCTCAAACAGCTGCATGAGCCTGCATGCCTTTCACATCAGTGTCCAGTTCGGGGCCAGAACATCCCCATCTCCCCAGATTGTGTCCTTCTACTGAAATTGTAGAGGTACTGGGTGACGGCTTTCACCTGTTCTAGCAGGCGAGAGAACATGACCAGGGTCGAATTCCTGCGAGTCGTGCTATCACATATCAAGCGTCTCACTAGCAGGTTGATTCTCCGCTGAATGTCCGCAAAGCGTGCCATGGCCGTGTAAGACCACTTGAAATGCCCACACAACTTCCTGGCCTGCTTCAGGACATCCTTTAAGCCTCGGTACTTTGACACAAATCTTTAAATGACTAGATTCAGCACATGTACCATGCAGGGTACATGTGTCAGCTTTCCCAAATTCAAAGCAGAAAGGAGATTGCTGCCGTTGTCACACACCACGTTGCCGATCTCCAGCTGGTGCGGGGTCAGCCACTGATCCACCTGTTTGTTCAGAGTAGGCAGGAGAGCTGGTCCAGTGTGACTCTCCACTTTGAGGCAAGACATGCCTAATATGGTGTGACACCGTCGTACCTGGCATGCAGCATAGGCCCTGGGGAGCTGGTTCTGTGTAGCTGGAGAGGAGATCGCAGCACCAGTAGAGTTGAACTGCCACTCAGCCAAGGAGGAGGAGGACGACGACAGCGAAGAGGATGTAGCAGGAGGAGAGAAGGTGGCAGGAGACCTGCCTGCATGCCATGGAGGTGTCACATGTTTGTCTGCTGCACAGCCACGTACTCCCTACTGGCCATCGGTCACCAGGTTGACCCAATGGGCTGTGTAAGTAGTGTAGCTGCCCTGACCATGCTTGACAGACCAGGCATCCGTGGTCAGGTGGACCGTTGACTAAACGCTGAGTGCCAGAGATGACACCACTTGCCTCTCAACTTCACGGTACAGTTTGGGTATCGCCTTTTTAGAGAAATAATTGCGGGCTGGTATCTTCCACTGTGGTGTCCCAATGGCCACAAATTTATGGAAGGCCTCAGAGTCCACCAGCTTGTATGGTAACAGCTGGCTAGCTAACCGTTCCACCACGCCAGCTGTCAGATGCCGGGCAAGGGGGTGATTGGCAGAAATTTGCTTCTTCCGCTCAAAGATTTCCTTCACGGACACCTGGCTGCTGTGGGCATACGAGCAGGAACTACTCAAGGGCAGAGGCGGAGTGGAGGAGGGTGGCTGTGAAGGTGCAAGGAAGAAAGCGGCTGAAGATGCTGCACCTGAAGGAGGAAGAGGAGAAGGAGGGTGGCTTTTCTTTTGTGTGCTGCTTTTGCTCGGGTGCTCTTATTATTGCAGTTTGTGCCTTTTCTCCATGTGCCTTCATAAGGCACTTGTCCCTACGTGAGTGTTGGCCTTTCCACGGCTCAATTTTTGGAGGCAGAGACAATAGATGGCATTGTTCCAATCTGAGGCAGACACATGAAAACATTTCCAAACCGCTGAGCCCCCCTGGGGTGATGGCACTATGGTGGCATCAGCAGCTGATGTTGAAGGGCATGTTGGCTGGCTGTACATAGGTGGCGATACATGGCGCTGGACATTGCCACCAGCTGTTTCTGGCGATGAGCTCCCCCTGCTTCTTTCAGCAACTAGTCTTCTCCTACTCCTTATGGACTCCCCCTCTGAACTATCCCCCTGTTCATCTACTCTATTGGGAGCATATGTGGGATCCGTATCATCATAATAATAATCATCCTGCCCTGCTTCGCTTGCATCAGACACCTCATAAACTGCACCAACAGCAAGATCATCATCTTCACACGTTACGTCCATAGTGTCGCTGCCTATCTCAGACGTATGAGGTGGTGTAACTTGCTTAGCGCCTTCATCTGGTTGTAGCAATAATGGCTGTGAATCAGTTAATTCCCCACCAATTAACTCCTATGACGTGTCAAATGCAACGGATGTGGTGCTTGTAGTAGCGCTGGTGGCTGCGGAAGATGGTGTTCTGTGTTAAATAGTCAACCACATCCTGACAATCTTGGGAGTTGATGGGACGTGCCTTCTTCTGAGCACTATACTTTGGTCGAGGGCCGCATGAAATCACATCAACACGGCCTTGCACAGACCTGCAGGGTGGGCTTCCCTTGGGTCTGCCTCTACTTCTGCCTGTTTTGTCCATTGTATCCATATCGGGGGGGGGGGGGGGGGGGATGAAGTGAAAGGTATGCACTGACTTGACTAATACAATGTTCAGTCACACAGGTGCAGTTAACAGGTATGCACTGAGTGGTATATCACACTGCGTGCACTCACATAGGTAGGTGGGTGCACTGAACACAACAAGTAGGTATATGCAGTGATGAGGTGGGTGCACTGAACACAACAACAGGTAGGTATATTCAGTGATGGGTATTACAATGTGAACCTGTCACACACAGACAGGTAGCAGACAGGCACAGTGACACTGCGTGCGCTCAACTCACATAGGTAGGTGGGTGCACTGTGAACAACAGGTAGGTAGGTATATGCAGTTATGGGTATTACAATGTGCACCTATCACACACAGACAGGTAGTGGACAGGCACAGTGACACTGCGTGCGCTCAACTCACGTAGGTAGGTGGGTGCACTGTGAATAACAGGTAGGTAGGAATATGCAGTGATGGGTATTACAATGTGTTCCTGTCACACACACAGACAGGTAGCGGACAGGCACAGTGACACTGCGTGCGCTGAACTCACATAGGTAGGTGGATGCACTGTGAACATCAGGTAGGTAGGTAGGTATATGCAGTACTGGGTAATACAATGTGCACCTGTCACACACAGAGGTAGCAGACAGGCACAGTGACACTGCATGCGCTCAGCTCACGTAGGTAGGTGGGTGCACTGTGAACAACAGGTAGGTAGGTATATGCAGTACTGGGTATTACAATGTGCACCTGTCACACACAGACAGGTAGCAGACAGGCACAGTGACACTGCGTGCGCTCAACTCACGTAAGTAGGTGGGTGCACTGTGAACAACAGGTAGGTAGGTATATGCAGTGATGGGTATTACAATGTGCACCTATCACACACAGACAGGTAGTGGACAGGCACAGTAACACTGCGTGCGCTCAACTCACGTAGGTAGGTGGGTGCACTGTGAATAACAGGTAGGTAGGTATATGCAGTGATGGGTATTACAATGTGTACCTGTCACACACAGACAGGTAACGGACAGGCACAGTGACACTGCGTGCGCTGAACTCACATAGGTAGGTGGGTGTACTGTGAACATCAGGTAGGTAGGTATATGCAGTACTGGGTAATACAATGTGCACCTGTCACACACAGAGGTAGCAGACAGGCACAGTGACACTGCGTGCGCTCAGCTCACGTAAGTAGGTGGGTGCACTGTGAACAACAGGTAGGTAGGTATATGCAGTGCTGGGTATTACAATGTGCAGCTGCTGAATGTGCTGGACCTGGCAGTGGCACACACAGTATGAATTAGCAAGGCTGTCTATGCAACACAAGTGTCAGTGGGACACACACAGAAAAAAAAAAGAGATCACAAGAACAAGATTAGCTCTCAAAAGATCTGTTGTGTGCTATTTTAGCAATAAGAATCAGCAAGGAGCAAGCTAAGAAGCCTACAAAAGTCTAACTAATCTTTCCCTATGAGGGAGTCAGCAGCAGAAGCTGTCCCTTCTCTATTTACTGCAGGCACACGAGTGAGTAAAATGGCCGGCGGTGCCTGCCTTTTATAAGGGGGGAGTGGCTCCAGGAGGGAGTGTAGCCTGATTGCCTACAATGTGACTGCTGACTGTGATGTAGAGGGTCAAAGTTGACCCTAATGGTGCATTATAGGGGGAAACCGAACTTTCGGAAAAGTTCTCGGTTCTCCGCGATCGCGAACCACCGGAAGTTCGCCGGGAACCGTTCGGGCCATCTCTAATGTGAACTCAACAGGTAGTTATATGCAGTGATGGGTATTACAAATCTGCACCTGGCACAGTAGTAATTATACCACCAAGGGGCCAAAGGCCAGCTGCGACTGACTGACAGGGCTGTATATAATGCAAGTGGGTCACAAAAAAAAAAAATAGATCACAAGAACAAGATTAGCTCTCAAAACAGCTGTTGAGGGATGCTTTTTTAGCAATAAGAATCAGCAAGCTAACAAGCCTACAAGAGCCTAAGCTTTCCCTATGTGAGTCTGCAGCAGCTCTCCCTTCACTAATAACTGCCTGCCTTTTATAAGGGGGGGTGGGGCTCCAGGAGGGAGTGTAGCCTGATTGGCTACAATGTGCCTGCAGACTGTGATGTAGAGAGTCAAAGTTGACCCTCATGATGCACTATGGGAGCGAATCAAACTTCCGGTAAGGTTCGCGGTTCTCCACGATCGCGAACCCCAGAAGTTCGCCGGCGAACCGTTCGGGCCATCTCCACTGGTCAGTCTCACCCGCCATCTGTGAGAAGCAGTTTGCACAGACTAACTTCCCAGGCATTAAGGAGTCTCCTCAAGCCCAGCATCCCCATTGGTGTGAATCCTCTTCCAGGGAATAACTTCTCCTAGGAGATCTACAGTGGTGTGAAAAACTATTTGCCCCCTTCCTGATTTCTTATTCTTTTGCATGTTTGTCACACTTAAATGTTTCTGCTCATCAAAAACCGTTAACTATTAACCAAAGATAACATAATTGAACACAAAATGCAGTTTTAAATGATGGTTTTTATTATTTAGTGAGAAAAAAAACTCAAAACCTACATGGCCCTGTGTGAAAAAGAAATTGCCCCCTGAACCTAATAACTGGTTGGGCCACCCTTAGCAGCAATAACTGCAATCAAGCGTTTGCGATAACTTGCAACAAGTCTTTTACAGCGCTCTGGAGGAATTTTGGCCCACTCATCTTTGTAGAATTGTTGTAATTCAGCTTTATTTGAGGGTTTTCAAGCATGAACCGCCTTTTTAAGGTCATGCCACAACATCTCAATAAAATTCAGGTCAGGACTTTGACTAGGCCACTCCAAAGTCTTCATTGTGTTTTTCTTCAGCCATTCAGAGGTGGATTTGCTGGTGTGTTTTGGGTCATTGTCCTGCTGCAGCACCCAAGATCGCTTCAGCTTGAGTTGACGAACTGATGGCCAGACATTCTCCTTCAGGATTTTTTGGTAGACAGTAGAATTCATGGTTCTCTCTATCACAGCAAGCCTTCCAGGTCTTGAAGCAGCAAAACAACCCCAGACCATCACACTACCACCACCATATTTTACTGTTGGTATGATGTTCTTTTGCTGAAATGCTGTGTTACTTCTACAGCAGATGTAACGGGACACGCACCTTCCAAAAAGTTCAACTTTTGTCTCGTCGGTCCACAAGGTATTTTCCCAAAAGTCTTGGCAATCATTGACATGTTTTTTTAGCAAAATTAAGACGAGCCTTAATGTTCTTTTTGCTTAAAAATGGTTTGCGCCTTGGATATCTGCCATGCAGGCCGTTTTTGCCCAGTCTCTTTCTTATGGTGGAGTCGTGAACACTGACCTTAATTGAGGCAAGTAAGGCCTGCAGTTCTTTAGATGTTGTCCTTGGGTGTTTTGTAGCCTCTCGGATGAGTTTTCTCTGCGCTCTTGGGGTAATATTGATCGGCCGGCCACTCCTGGGAAGGTTCATCACTGTTCCATGTTTTTGCCATTTGTGGATAATGGCTCTCACTGTGGTTCGCTGGAGTCTTAAAGCTTTAGAAATGGCTTTATAACCTTTACCAGACTGATAGATCTCAATTACAGTACTTTTGTTCTCATTTGTTCCTGAATTTCTTTGGATCTTGGCATGATGTCTAGCTGTTGAGGTGCTTTTGGTCTACTTCTCTATTTAAGTGATTTCTTGATTGAAACATGTGTGGCAGTAATCAGGCCTGGGGGTGACTACAGAAATTGAACTCAGGTGTGATAAACCATCGTTACGTTATTTTTTAACAAGGGGGGCAATCACTTTTTCACACAGGGCCATGTAGATTTTGAGTTTTTTTTCTTACTAAATAATAAAAACCATCATTTAAAACTGCATTTTGTGTTCAATTATGTTATCTTTGACTAATAGTTAACGGTTTTTGATGAGCAGAAACATTTGAGTGTGACAAACATGCAAAAGAATAAGAAATCAGGAAGGGGGCAAATAGTTTTTCACACCACTGTATATCATCCATGATAGGCATAGTAGTCATCATAGTAATCATAGTAGTTTCTTCTGGGCGGGGAGCGACTCCTTGAGTGATATTGTCTAGAACTTGACGAGTAATAATGTGGAGGAGATGATTTTTTGACGCTTTTCTGCCATTGGAGCTTGAGCCTTGCTGTCTTCCCGGGCTGAAAAGATATAGTCATAAGATGACTATTAGATAGGTGCACTCCCAATAGCAAGGTAAACTTACCTTTAATGCACCTACCTATCAATAGAGATGTCGCGAACCTCCGATTTTCGGTTCGCAAAAGTGATGGAAAAGATGTTTCAAGGGGTCTAACACCTGGAGGGGGGCATGGCGGAGTGGGATACATGCCCAAAGTCCCGGGGAAAAATCTGGATTTGACGCAAAGCAGCGTTTTAAGGGCAGAAATCACATTGGGACTGATTCACAAAGCGGTGCAAACTTTTTCGCGGACTTTTGCGCACACAATTTGCCGCGATTCGCACGATCGCGGACTTTTGCGTGCGCAATTTGCCGCAAATTGCGCACGCAAAAGTCCGCGATCGCGCGAATCATGGCAAATTGCGCGCGCAAAAGTCCGCAAAAAAGTTTGCACCGCTTTGTGAATCAGGCCCTCTGAATGCTAAATTGCAGGCCTAACGTGCTTTCAAACATCTTGCATGGGTATACATCAATCAGGGAGTGTAATTAGAGTTCTGCTTCACACTGACACACCAAACTCACTGTGTAAGGCACCGCAAACAGCTGTTTGCGTAGTGACAACCGTGCTGGACTGGTGCGCACCGTGGCCAGAGTGTAGGCCGTGGTGTTTTTCAAGCCCATATGGTCGCCGGGCTGTGTTAGCTCAATGATAGAACAGTGACTGTCCAGCTGATCAAATTTGGTCTGACCACAATGAAGCAACGACCTTAATATCTTTTGTGTGCCACCCCCACCCTAAATACTCAAATAGCCGGCGGTCATTGCTTCATTGTGATACGCAAGCCCCTTCACCGCGGCAAGGTAATGATCATGAAGTGAGATTGGCACATGTACATGCCTTTTGTTTTTTTGTTGCAGCCGCCCGCAGTGCAGCCAGAAAAATTAGGCAGGCATGTACACGCACCAGAAAAATTAGTGTAGCGGCCGCTGCTAGAAGCGGCCTTAAAAATTCAGGAATCCGCCTAGAGTCCTGGACCCTGTTGGTGGTGGCAGAGAAGGCAAGCGGCCTGCAGGCAGAGATGCTATGTGTGGGGACTGACTTAGTATTCGGTCATGCAGTAGCCCTCCGGGATCCAATCCTCATTCATTTTGATAAAGGTCAGGTACTGAACACTGTCGTGACTGAGGCGACTTCTCTTCTCAGTAACTATGCCTCCAGCTGCACTGAAGGTCCTTTCTGACAGGACGCTTGCGGCAGGGCAAGAGAGAAGTTGTATGGCAAATTGGGACAGCTCTGGCCACAGGTCAAGCTTGCGCAACCAGTAGTCCAAGGGTTCATCGTCGCTTTTCGCAGTGTCTACATCCACACTCAAGGCCAGGTAGTTGGCTACCTGCCGGTCCAGGCGTTGGTGGAGGGTGGATCCGGAAGGACTATGGCGAGGAGTTGGACTAAAGAACGTCCGCATGTCCGACATTACCCTGAGATCGCTGGAGCGTCCTGTCCTTGCCTGCGTGGACCTGGGAGGAGGAGGGTTACTGCCAGTGGTACCTTGATTGCGTTGTGCAGCCACATCACCCTTAAACGCATTGTAAAGCATCATCGACAGCTTGTTCTGCAAGTGCTGCATCCTTTCCGCCTTCTGTGGAGTTGTTAACAGGTCCGCCACTTTGTGCCTGTACCGAGGGTCTAGTAGCGTGGCCACCCAGTACAGGTCATTCGCCTTGAGTTTTTTGATACGGGGGTCCCTCAACAGGCTGGACAACATGAAAGAGGACATCTGCACAAAGCTGGATGCAGACGTACTCTCCATCTCCTCTTGCTCTTCCTCAGTGACGGGATGCAACTCCTCTTCCTCCCCCCAGCCACGAACAATACCACGGGAACGTGGAGCAGCAGAAGCCCCCTGTGACGGCTGCCGCGGTTGTTCTTCTTCCGCCGCCTCTTCCTCCTCCACAGAAACACCTTCCTCATCATCACCATCATCAGAGTCTGACTCTTCTCCTTCCCCACACGACTCCTCTTCTTCTTCCTCCTCCTCCCCCCTCTGTGCTGCCGCAAGGTGTTGTGGGAACATCGGTTTCGGGTGTAAATGGCTCCCACGACTCCTGCTGCCGTAACTCTTCTCGTTCACGCTCCTCCACAGCTGTATCCACCACTCTACGCATGGCACGCTCCAGGAAGTAGGCGTAGGGGATCAAGTCGCTGATGGTGCCCTCATCCCGACTCACCAGTTTGGTCACCTCCTCAAAGGGCTCCATGACCCTGCATGCATTTCGCATCAGTGTCCAGTTGTTGGGCCACAACATCCCCATCCTCCCAGATTGTGTCCTTGTACTGTAATGATACAGGTACTGGGTGACGGCTTTCTCCTGTTCTAGCAGGCGAGAGAACATCAGCAGGGTGGAATTCCAGCGAGTCGGGCTATCGCAAATCAGGCGTCTCACCGGCAAGTTGTTTCTACGCTGAATGTCCGCAAAGCGTGCCATGGCCTTGTAAGAGCGCCTGAAATGCCCACACAACTTCCTGGCCTGCTTCAGGACGTCCTCTAAGCCTGGGTACTTGGACACAAATCTTTGCACGACCAGATTCAGCACATGTGCCATGCAGGGTATGTGTGTCAGCTTTCCCAAATTCAACGCAGCAATGAGATTGCTGCCGTTGTCACACACCACGTTGCCGATCTCAAGCTTGTGCAGGGTCAGCCATTGCTCCACCTGTTTGTTAAGAGCAGCCAGGAGAGCTGCTCCAGTGTGACTCTCCGCTTTCAGGCAAGACATGTCTAACACTGCGTGACACCGTCGTACCTGGCATGCAGCATAGGCCCTGGGGTGCTAGGGCTGTGTAGCTGGAGAGGAAATCGCGGCACCAGCCAAGGAGGAGCAGGAGGATGACGACAGCGAAGCAGTGGTAGCAGGTGGAGAGGAGGTGGCTGGAGGCCTGCCTGAAAGCCGTGGAGGTGTGACAAGTCGGTCCGCTGCACAGCCACGTACTCCCTGCTTGCTGCCATCGGTCACCAGGTTGACCCAATGGGCTGTGTATGTAATGTAGTGGCCCTGCGCGTGCTTGGCAGACCAGGCATCCGTGGTCAGGTGGACCCTTGACCCAACGCTGTGTGCCAGAGATGACACCACTTGCCTCTCAACTGCACGGTACAGTTTGGGTATGGCCTTTTGTGAAAAATAATTGTGGCCTGGTATCTTCCACTGCGGTGTACCAATGGCCACAAACTTACAGAAAGCCTCCGACTCCACCAGCTTGTATGGTAATAGCTGGCGAGCTAATAGTTCCGGCACGCCAGCTGTCAGACGCCGGGCAAGAGGGTGACTGGCAGACATTTGCTTCTTACGCTCAAATACTTCCTTCACGGACAGCTGGGTACTGCTGTGGGCAGAGGAGAAGGAACCGCTCAAGGGAAGAGGCGGTGTGGAGGAGGGTGGCTGTGAAGGTGCAAGGGAGAAAGTGGATGAAGACGATACACCTGAAGGAGGAAGAGGAGAAGAAGGGTGGCTTGTCTTTTGAGGGGTGCTGCTTTTCCTCAGCTGTTCTTGCCATAGCTGTTTGTGCCTTCTCTCCAGGTGCCTTCGTAAGGCACTTATCCCTTTGTGAGAGTTGGCCTTTCCACGGCTCAATTTTTGCTGGCAGAGACAACAGATGGCTTTGCTCCGATCTGAGACACACACGTGAAAAAATTTCCAAACCGCTGAGCCCCCCTGGGGTGATGGCACTACGGTGGCATCAGCAGCTGACGTTGAAGGGCATGTTGGCTGGCTAGCCATAGCTGGCGATGCATGGCGCCGGACACTGCCCCCAGCTGTTTCTGAGGACGAGCTCCCTCTGCTTCTATCATGGAGTCATTTCCTCCTACTCCTCTCTGACTCCTCCTCTGAACTGTCCCCCCTGGTCATCTCCTCTATCGGGAACATATGTGGTATCGTATAATCGTCATCATAATCCTCCTGGCCAGCTGCGCTTTCCTCAGACACCTCCTCAACTGCACCAACTTCAGGTGGTCCATCATCCCCATCCACACATGTTACGTCCATACTATCGCCACCTAACTCAGACGTATGAGGTGGTGTACCTGCGCCTTCTTGTTGTTGTTGCAGTAGTGGCTGGGAATCAGTGATTTCACCACCACCACCAAATAACTCCTGCGAAGTGTCAAATGCAGCGGATGTGGTGCTTGTTGTAGCGCTGGTGGCTGCGGGAGATGAGGTGTTCTGTGTTAAATACTCAAGCACCTCCTCACGATTTTGGGAAGTGATGGCACGTGCCTTCTTCTGAGCACTGTATTGTGGGCCAGGTCCGCCCGAAATCACAGCAACACCACCTCGCACAGACCTGCCGTTGCCTGGTGGCCTTCCTCTGGGTCTGCCTCTACCTCCTCCTCTACCTGGTTTGTCCATTTTGTCCATCTCGGGGGGATGCTAGGTATATGCAGTGAGGTGGGTTCACTCAACACAACAGGTAGTTAGATGCAGTGAGGTGGCCAGGTGGGTTTACTCAACACAACAGGTAGTTAGATGCAGTGAGGTGGCCAGGTGGGTTCACTCAACACAACAGGTAGTTAGATGCAGTGAGCTGGGTTCACTCAACACAAAGCTAGGTATATGCAGTGATGAGGTGGGTTAAGTAAACACAACAGGTACTGGGTAGTTAAATGCAGTGAGCTGGGTTCACTGAACAGTAAAGGTACTTAAGATGCAGTGAGGTGGGTTCTCACTCAACACAACAGGTAGTTAGATGCAGTGAGGTGGCCAGGTGGGTTCACTCAACACAACAGGTAGTTAGATGCAGTGAGCTGGGTTCACTGAACAGTAAAGGTACTTAAGATGCAGTGAGGTGGGTTCTCACTCAACACAACAGGTAGTTAGATGCAGTGAGCTGGGTTCACTGAACAGTAAAGGTACTTAAGATGCAGTGAGGTGGGTTCTCACTCAACACAACAGGTAGTAAGATGCAGTGAGCTGGGTTCACTGAACAGTAAAGGTACTTAAGATGCAGTGAGGTGGGTTCTCACTCAACACAACAGGTAGTTAGTTAGATGCAGTGAGCTGGGTTCACTGAACAGTAAAGGTACTTAAGATGCAGTGAGGTGGTTTCTCACTCAACACAAAAGGTAGTTAGATGCAGTGAGGTGGCCAGGTGGGTTCACTCAACACAACAAGTAGTTAGATGCAGTGAGCTGGGTTCACTCAACACAAAGCTAGGTATATGCAGTGATGAGGTGGATTAAGTAAACACAACAGGTACTGGGGTATATGCAGTACTGGGTAGTACAATGTGCAGCTCCCTGTCACACACACAGATAGTCACTGAGTGTGCTGGGCTGCTGGCAGTGGCACACACACTATCAATTAGCAAGGCTGTGCATGCAACAAAAGTGTCAGTTTGACACACAGAAAAAAAAATATGTACAGGATGAGCTCTGAAAAGAGCTGATGCTGTTGATGGGTGCTTTAAAAGCAATAATAATCAGTCAGGAGCAAGCAAAGCAGCCTAGAACCTAACTAATCTGTCCCTAGGAGAAAAGTCTGCAGCAGCTGTCCCTTTCCTCTCTCTAGCAGGCACACGAGTGCCTTATATAGGGGGGGGGGGGGGCTCCAGGGCTTAGTGTAGCCTGAATGGCTACAATGTGCCTGCTGACTGTGATGCAGAGGGTCAAAGTTGACCCTCATAGTGCATTATGGGGCGGATCGAACTTCCGCAAAAGTTCGCCTGGTGCAGGCGAACGCGAACCCCCTAAGTTCGCCTGGAACCGTTCGCCGGCGAACCATTCGCTACATCTCTACCTATCAATTGTTTGCTGATCTATAATGGGCGCATCCGTGTCCTGAGGAATAGCTGACAACCGACAGCTGAAAGAAATAGATACAGTTTTGTGAGAGAAGACAGAAAGTACCTAGATAGCCACCCATGACTCAAACCCCTCACCCAAAATCAACCTCAGGCAGCAGACGCCAGTAGTGGCCCCTTTAAAAATGAGACCAGTCTGAAAGCTATCCATGCGGCTACAGGGTGAAGGATTATGATCAAGGATGACCTAGAAGAAATATTCTTCTTACTTTTCCGCCTCCATGCTTGTCCTGAATTGCCAAACAATTGCCAAACAAACATTCAGTGTCCACGCTATCACATTCAGCGGTGAATGCTGCCGTTGACATATTTAAATGTACTTCCTAAGGGAGGGAGATAGGCAGGATGTACGGGAGGAGCAGAAAGCGCCGCCACACAATCGCGCTATAGGGCAGTGACGTCACAGACGGCAGGACGCTGAGGACGCAGCCGCACCTCCAAACACGCCTCTGACATGCGTTCCGAGCGCAGAGAGGCTGGAACACACACGTAGTAGATAAGGAGAAAAAGTGACGACAGCAAAGAAGGACACTTGCCATAATGACTCGTTTAGAGTCTAAACAGTATGTAAGTAGGCACCAAGTAGTTTAAGCACTGTTAGTGCACAAAGCCATCTCTACCATTAAAGCAGACCCCCAAGATCAGCAGAACGGGGTGTCCACCCTAATCCTAATTTATAGGACCTGTCAGGGGACCATCACACAGGGAGGCAGGTGTGTGGAAACTGCAAAAAACAGTCAGGCAGGTGCAAAAGAAAAAACATTTCTGCAAAAACTGCAGCATCTGATCCTATTAGGTGAGGACTGAGAAAAAAGACAGCGAGAACCTCCTCTAAACTCTATTTAAATATTCACTGGTCCTATGGGGTAATGGGGCGGGGCCACTATCTAATGTGCTGCCATGGAGGCATAAGGAAATACATTTATCAGAGCCTTCTCTCTCTACTCATAGCCCACAGAGTACACACTGCCTGACAGTTACATAGTTACATAGTTATTTTGGTTGAAAAAAGACATACGTCCATCGAGTTCAACCAGTACAAAGTACAACTCCAGCCCGTCAGATTAATACAGAGTTGCAGGCTGGGTTGTGTTACAGAGGAGATAGTCAGATGTTCATGAATGCCAGACTGAAGAGGTAGGTTTTCAGTTTAGACTTAAATGCTTCCAGGGATGGAGCTGTCCTGATTGGGTGTGGCAGGGAGTTCCAAAGTGTAGGGGCAGCATGACAAAAGGGTCTGTCTCCAAAGGTTTTGAGGTGGACTCTGGGGTTGACCAAGGTGTTACGTCCTTTTGATCTAAGATTGTGGGGGGTGTGATGTAGTTGCAACAAGTCCTTCAGGTATCCAGGGCCCAGATTGTGCAAGGATTTGAATGTCAGTAAGCCAATCTTAAACAGAATTCTCCATTTTATCGGTAGCCAGTGGAGTGAGCTCAGGGTTGGTGTTATGTGGCAATGGCGGGGTTGGCTCGTTAACAGCCTTGCGGCGGCATTCTGTACTAATTGCAGGCGGCGTAAGTCTTTCTTACGCAGCCCTGTGTAGAGGACGTTGCAGTAGTCTAACCTTGATGTGACGAAGGCATGAACTAGGGTTGGAAGATCCTCTGAAGGAATTAGGTGTTTAATCCTTGCAATATTCCTTAGGTGAAAGAAGGAATGTTTCACAACAGCTGAGATTTGATTCCTGAAGCTTAATTTCCCATCAATCAGTACTCCCAGGCTGCGCACACAGTCTGAGTTGTTCAGGTCTGAGCTCCCTATCCTTAGCGGTGTTGGTTGAGACTGGGGCTGCTTTGCTGTTGAGCCCTGGCCCTCGATAACAAGAACCTCAGTTTTGTCAGCATTAAGTTTTAGCCAATTATTATTCATCCACTCATGAAGCTCAGCTAAGCATGCGTTTATTTGTGGAGTAGGGTCTGTGACGTCAGGTTTGAATGACAAATATAGCTGGGTGTCATCAGCATTGCAATGATATGTCAGGGCATGTTTTTGTATGATTTCTCCAAGTGGCAGCATGTATATGGTGAACAGTAAAGGGGATAATATTGCGCCCTGAGGTACACCGTATTTTAGTGGTACAGGGTTGGAGAGGAAGGGCCCTAAGGCTACCCTTTGTGTTCTGCCAGCCAGGAAGGAGTTGAACCACCGGAGAACAATGCCATCTATGCCACAGTACTCTTGTAGCCTGTTGAGCAAGATTTCATGATCGACTGTGTCAAAAGCCGATGAGAGGTCGAGCAAAATCAGGATGGAACATTGACCCTTGTCTCTTGCAATGAGCAGATCATTGCAAATCTGGGTGAGGGCTGTTTCACAGCTGTGATATTTCCTGAAGCCAGATTGAAGAGGGTCAAGGATGTTGTTTCTGGAGAGCCTGGCTTCAAGTTGGAGGTAGACAGCCTTTTCAATAACTTTTCCCAGAAAGGGGAGGTTTGAGACAGGTCTGTAGCTGTTTAGAGCATCTGGGTCTAAGGATGGTTTCTTGAGTAGAGGCCTGACGATTGCTTCTTTCAGAGTAGAGGGAAACCACCCTTCTTGTAAGGAGCCGTTCACTATTTTGTGGAATGCCGGTGTAAATAGTTCAGGGCATTTCAACATGAACTTAGTGGGGCCAGGGTCCAGATCGCAGGTAGTCTGGTGAAGGTTTGAGAGGATATCCAAGATGTCTTTTTCAGTGATTACCTTAAAATCAGACCATGGTGGTAGGCTATTTTTGCACCTGTTATATGGCTCTGCATGGGTTTCTGGGGCTGTGAATTGAATGGCAGATCGTATGGAGGAGACTTTGTCTGAGAAGAAGTGGGCAAATTTCTCGCACAGTTCCTGTGAAGGTCTGATGCTGGATTTCCTGCAAGATGGATTGCAGAGACTGTCAACCGTGCGGAAGAGTTGGGCAGGTCTGTTGGCTGCATTTGCAATTTCGCGAGACAGGAACAAGGACTTCTTTTTGTTAATCATCGTTTGATATTTTTTCAGGTGAGCAATTAGGGAAAGTTTGTCATCAGGAGACTGATGTTTGCGCCACCTTCGTCCCAGTCTGCTTCCCTGTTTCTTTAGTTCCTTTATACAGTTGTCAAACTAGCGAGCGTGATGTAATGGTGCAGGTATAGAGTTTGCCATAACGACTTCCTGTGGCAATGCATTCCACATCTTAATCACTCTTACTGTAAAGAACCCTTTCCTAAATAAATGGCTAAAACGTTTTTCCTCCATGCGCAGATCATGTCCTCTAGTCCTTTGAGAAGGCCTAGGGACAAAAAGCTCATCCGCCAAGCTAATATATTGCCCTCTGATGTATTTATACATGTTAATTAGATCTCCTCTAAGGCGTCTTTTCTCTGGACTAAATAAACCCAGTTTATCTAACCTTTCTTGGTAAGTGAGACCTTCCATCCCACGTATCAATTTTGTAACTCGTCTCTGCACCTGCTCTAAAACTGCAATATCTTTTTTGTAATGTGGTGCCCAGAACTGAATTCCATATTCCAGATGTGGCCTTACTAGAGAGTTAAACAGGGGCAATATTATGCTAGCATCTCGAGTTTTTATTTCCCTTTTAATGCATCCCAAAATTTTGTTCGCTATTTAACTTGTTGTCGATGAGTACTCCTAAGTCCTTCTCCAAGTTTGATGTCCCCAACTGTATCCCATTTATTTTGTATGGTGCTAGACCATTGGTACGACCAAAATGCATGACTTTACATTTGTCAACATTGAACTTCATCTGCCATGTATGTGCCCATATAGCCATCCTATCCAGATCCTGTTGCAATATGACACTATCTTCCTGAGAGTTGATGATTCTGCACAATTTTGTATCATCTGCAAAAATAGCAACATTGCTCATTACTGCATCTACTAGGTCATTAATAAATAAATTGAAGAGCACTGGACCCAGTACAGACCCCTGTGGGACCCCACTGCTAACAGTCTCCCATTTTAAGTACGATCCATTGACCACAACTCATTCATCATTCATCATTCATCACCATCATCTTTATCATCTTCTTTACTGGCACCTGGTTCTTTTTCTTCTTCTGGTTCATCTTCATTGGTTTTTCATCTTCTTCTTCATCTGGTTCTTCTTCGTCTTCTTCTTCATCATGTGGGTCTTCTTCATCATCATCTGGTTCTTCTTCCTCTTCAACCATCTGTTTCTTCCTCTTCTTCTTCATCATCATCTGGTTCTTCACCTGGTTCCTAATCTTCTTGTTTTTCTTCACCTGGTTCTTCTTAGTCTTCTTCTTCTTCTTCACCTGGTTCTTCTTCACCTGGTTCTTCTTCTTCACCTGGTTCTTCTTCTACTTCACCTGGTTATTCTTCTTCTTTTTCTTCTTTTTCTTCATCACCACCATCTTTTTTTTTTCTTTTGTGTTTATATTCTTCCTCTTGTACCCAACAATGTTTTTTCCCTTACAGAACTTAACTGTTGTAAAAAAATTTCTTCAACAGCATAGATAAATTTGTGGCAAATAGCTAGTGGCGCATGGCATCAGTGCATAATTCTGTGGACCCTGGCGGTGGAAATACAGACAGCAGGAGGTTAAATACAGCAGCAGCAGGAGGAGGAGTGGCGCATGGCATCAGCGCATAATTCTGTGGACCATGGCGGTGGGAACACAGACAGCAGGAGGTTAAATACAGCAGCAGCAGCAGCAGGAGGAGGAAGAGGAGTGGTGACGTGTGGCATTTATTAAAAATACTGCAACATTTTATGCAAAAATAACCAAATAAATAAATAATAAAACTTTAGGCTTTAGCCTTAAATAACTCAATATTTAGTCCATATCAAGTCCATACCCCAAAAAAACCTGAAAAAATTCAAATCAACTTAAATCAACTTCTATATCTGGATAGTGTACTGGTTAAGGGCTCTGCCTTTGACATGGGAGACCAGGGTTCGAATCCTGGCTAGGTCAAGTACCTATTCAGTAGGGAGTTCAAGGCAAGACTCCTTAACCTTGCAGGGTGGCCTCTTGAGCGCGTCCCAGTGGCTGCAGCTCTTGAGCGCTTTGAGTCCGACAGGAGAAAAGCGCTATACAAATTTTCGGATTATTATTCGGATTATTATATACACCATTTAGTCCATATCAAGTCCATACCCGCAAATAATAATAAATAAAAAAAAATCAATCAACTCAAATCATGCCAATTTGGCTTCACTATATACACTATATTACAACAACCCTGTACATTATTTACATATTACAGCAAGAAAGACTAAGCAATCTTACTCCACCTTATGCTTGCAAGCCATTTCTCAAATTTAGTTCTTCTAGCTAAGTGAGAAGAAAAAGGAAGCTCACCAGAAAGGAAGTTCGGCCAAATCATGGAGGCTTGATGTTCCGCCAAAGCAGACGCCACTCCCCCCGGCTCAACCTTCCCTCCTCAAGACCCGAATTTTCCCAACCCCACCAATAATGCCATGCACCACCACTTGGACAGGGAGGACTTTCTGATGGATTGCAATTTGACACCGTGCATTCCAAGTGTAATACCGAATTACTAAGCTGACTAAAAATAAAGTGTCCAAATTAAATGACCCTCGGTTATTGAATGCCCCATATGTCCACTCCATGTAACTAAGCCGCTCAAGGAAAGGAATACCTAAAGCCCTACCCACCTGTTTGTATACTTCTTTCTTAAAGGAGCAATCCACCAGGAAATGGTCCATGGTCTCCTCCACACCACCACACTCCTCATGAGGACAACCACGATCCCTGTCCCATATGAACTTCAAATTTCCTCTAACAAAGAGTCTGCCATGAAAGAAAAGCCAAGCCAAATCCCTGAATTTGTTAGGAATCCTGGGAGAACATAGTAAGCGAAAACCCTCCTCCATAATTGGGCTTGGGCAATCTCTCAGGGCCAATGGGTCCTGAAAAAAGGTTTCAATCACTCTCTCCTCCATGACTTTCCTAGGAATTGAAATGATCTCCTCCTTCGTCAGTTCCCATTGTCTCATCACTTTCAGACATGGTGCAACATAGGCCGGGAGATAATGACGACCAGCTCTCAGTCTTTTCACCAAACCACCATCTTCCCATTGCCTGAGAAAAGGTTTAAACCAGGACTGGAAAATACCCATCCATCCAGGCAACTCCTCTGCATACATTTTACCAAGATTGTGCTTAATAAATAACAGAGAAAAGAAAACCACTGGGTTGACCATTGCTAAGCCACCCTTCTGCCTTGATCGATAGGTGATATTCCTCTTAACGTGGTTCACCTTATTTCCCCAGAGCATCTGGAAAAACAAGCTGTAGATCCTTGTGTGAAGATACACTGGCAAAATACAGACAAAACTGACATATAACATAATTTTAATCAAATAGGTTTTGATTATGTCAATCCTTTCTCTGAAAGTCAATCGCCAACCTTTCCAGCGGACCACCTTAGCCTCAGCACATTTTAGTCTGCCTTCCCAATTTTGGTGACCATAGTCACCCGGGCCAAATTCTATGCCAAGTATTTCAATCTTTTCTTTTGGTGCTGGAAAAGAGACCGGAAGCAAGACGCAAGAAGCTCTCATTTTCCTCACCCATCCAGAAAGCCTCACATTTTTCCTGATTGATCTCGGAACCCGATGCTAATGAGTAACAAGCAACCTCCACACAAACATCTTCTGCCTCCTCCTGCCCAGAGATCAGCACAGTCACATCATCAGCATAGGCCACAACTTTGAGAGGAGGTACACCAGCTATGCTCGACGGCACCCCACACAAGGCTCCACCCTCATTCCTTCTTATGAAAGGATCAATGGCAAAAGCATATAGCAGGGAACTCAAAGGACACCTCTGGCGCACCCCAGATCTAACCTCAAAAGTCTGTCCAACTCAACCATTGACAAGCGAGAAACTTTCAGCACCTTTATATAAAAAACTATTGATGAACCTCCCCAGCAGACCATACTTACTAAGCAGCATCCACAGATACTCATGATTGACATCATGATTTTTTTTTTTTAAACAAAAAAATGTAGCTTTTGTACTGTCATAATAGCTAGTGGCGCATGGCAGCAGCGCATAATTCTGTGGACCCTGGCGGTGGGAACACAGACAGCAGGAGGTTTTTTGCCTTTGCAGGACTGTTTTGTTTGGGAGGAGCTTTGGTGCGGGTGGTGGTGGTAGCGGCTGAAGCAGCAGGCTGTGGCTCCTGCCTTCCACGCCCTGTACTGGCTGCCATGCTGCTGCCGTGTCTCTGTGACAGATTCACCTCCCCCTCCGATGATGAGCTGCCTTCAACCAACTGTGCTGGTGGTGGCACATAGGGACGATCCAGCACATCATCATCATCATCATCAAACATTTCCTCTGAGCCCGCCTCAACCAACTCCTCTGTCCCAACATCCCCTGCATCATGCCCCTCCTCCTCCTCAGCAAAATCAGGTTGTTGTTCTGCACCAACAACAAACTTCTCCACCTCAAACTCCTCCTCCTTGCATGCCCCATCATCTCCTCCTCAAACTGCTCCAGAACATCCCTCAAAATGTCCCTGGGGTGAAGAGCGAGCTCAGGCTCAGGCTGGTCGCTGGGGTCGAAGTGACCTCAATCGGTGGTGGAGGCCTGCTGCGGACCGGAGTGCTGGTGGTGGTGGCAATGCTCTTGCTGGCACTGGAGGTCTGGCTGGAAACGGTGGAATGCTGCTCTGCCATCATTTCCACCACAGCCTGTGCCTGGCTCTCGGCAATGGGCCGGGGGTGACGACCCGGGGCAAACATGGGCACAACACGCTGCTGTTGCGCCTCTGCTCCCTCCTCCACAACTCTGTGGTCAGTGGCTGGCGGCGGACCAGTCACAGCCCGGCTGCTGCTGGCAGTGGCTGCAGCAATGGTGCTGCCTCTCTTGGTGGTGCCTCGCCCTCTACCTCTGCCAGTCATTGTGCAATAATATACAAATACAATAAGAAAAAAATAAATAAATATATATATATATATATATATATATATATACACATATACACACAGTGCAAAAGTATTCGGCCCCCTTGAAGTTTTCCACATTTTGTCATACTACTGCCACAAACATGAATCAATTTTATTGGAATTCCACATGAAAGACCAACACAAAGTGGTGTACACATGAGAAGTGGAACGAAAATCATACATGATTCCAAACATGTTTTACAAATAAATAACTGCAAAGTGGTGTGTGCATAATTATTCGGCCCCCTTTGATCTGAGTGCAGTCAGTCGCCTATAGACATTGCCTGATGAGTGCTAATGACTAAATAGAGTGAACCTGTGTGTAATCTAATGTCAGTACAAATACAGCTGCTCTGTGAGGGCCTCAGAGGTTGTCTAAGAGAATATTGAGAGCAACAACACCGTGAAGTCCAAAGAACACACAAGACAGGTCAGGGATCAAGTTATTGAGAAATTTAAAGCAGGCTTAGGCTACAAAAAGATTTCCAAAGCCTTGAACATCCCAAGGAGCACTGTTCAAGTGATCATTCAGAAATGGAAGGAGTATGGCACAACTGTAAACCTACCAAGACAAGGCCATCCACCTAAACTCACAGGCCGAACAAGGAGAGTGCTGGTCAGAAATGCAGTCAAGAGGCCCACGGTGACTCTGGACGAGCTGCAGAGTTCTACAGCTCAGGTGGGAGACTCTGTCCATAGGACAACTATTAGTCATGCACTGTACAAAGTTGGCCTTTATGGAAGAGTGGCAAGAAGAAAGGCATTGTTAACAGAAAGCATAAGAAGTCCCGTTTGCAGTTTGCCACAAGCCATGTGGGGGACACAGCAACCATGTGGAAGAAGGTGCTCTGGTCAGATGAGACCAAAATGGAACTTTTTGGCCAAAATGCAAAACGCTATGTGTGGCAGAAAACTAACACTGCACATCACTCTGAACACACCATCCCCACTGTCAAATATGGTGGTGGCAGCATCATGCTAGGGGGGTGCATCTCTTCAGCAGGGACAGGGAAGCTGGTCAGAGTTGATGGGAAGATGGATGGAGCCAAATACAGGGCAAACTTGGAAGAAAACCTCTTGGAGACTGCAAAAGACTTGAGAATGGGGCAGAGGTTCACCTTCCAGCAGGACAATGACCCTAAACATAAAGCCAGGGCAACAATGGAATGGTTTAAAACAAAACATATCTATGTGTTAGAATGACCCAGTCAAAGTCCAGATCTAAATCCAATCGAGAATCTGTGGCAAGATCTGAAAACTGCTGTTCACAAACGCTGTCCATCTAATCTGACTGAGCTGGAGCTGTTTTGCAAAGCAGAATGGGCAAGGATTTCAGTCTCTAGATGTGCAAAGCTGGTAGAGACATACCCTAAAAGACTGGCAGCTGTGTAATGATCTGTGCCCGTGTCATCCTGCTGGTGGCAGCACTAAAGAACTTGAGGTGAACTTCAGCTGTCGACCAGCAGATGGCTCTCGTATTGCTGGGAGCAGTGCAATTCCTCGGCTCACCAGCAGATGGAACTGTGAAAGACTCTGGTCAGTCACCTGAGCAATGTGCTGCATATATAAGGCCGGACTTCCTAGCAGCACATTGCTAGGTCATTTTGCTTGTTCCCTTGCAGGGTTGTGACTCTGGCCAATCTTCCTGTACTCCTGAAACTCTGTTCCTGTATCCTGAGCTCCTGGTATTTTGACTCCTGCCTGTTCGACCAATCTCTTGCCTCCTGATTCTGTACTTCTTATCCATTCTGATTTCCCGGTATTTGATCCTTGCTAGTCTGACGATTCTTCTGTGTGCTGATTGTATTGAGACGTGTTTGTATATATTGTGTTACTGTATATATTGTGTGACCTGTGCCCTTGCATATTCACTGTATATATTAGTTAGTTAGTTAGTCAGGGTGATATTGGGTCACAGTGGTCACCTGGTACGATTGCATGCATTGGTTGTATGTGTATGTGCATCCTTGTAAATAAACACATTTATTATTCTATTCTGTTGTGCAGACGTCAGTATTTCTATTGTGATCCTCCAGTTTGTTTAACCAAAACGATTGCCATGCAGAGATCGTGGATTTGCCAGTCTGGTTCCAGTCACGACCACGATCTGCATGACCAATCGTTACAGAATGACCTAGCCCACCCATATATTGATCACAGAAATACTGCAGATTCATCTATCTGTACAAAGAGTTGGAATTTTGATGATGTGTACTACCATGTCTTGCTCGCTGAGGATAGCAAAAGTTATTCCTTCATGTATTTTGCAGCTCACTCCAGAAAGCAGCTTCAGCAGTTATTGGAGTTAGTGCAAAACTATGTTAATCAGAAAATCTTGTCTGCAGAAGAGGTGCAGGACTTGCTGCAAGTCCTTCAATGGTTGCTGAAAAGTAAATTATCCAAGGATAATTTTCTTGATCCTCCATTTAGCCCATCTGATGTTACCGTTTTGATGTCTATTTTGAAAAACGACAGGGAATCTTTCTTTAAGTTCTACTCCAAGAAAGACAAAAATATTATGCAAGCTTGTGTCCAATCCCTTCAATCATTGATTGATTTAAGAGTATGCAAATTTGAAAAAACCTCCTTGTTAATGTCTGCCTGGGAAGAGATGTTAATTTCCCAATGCAAACCTTGTTCTGTGACAGCAGAGAATAAAATACAAACTGGTTCTTTGTCTGTTACAATCCAGTCCAGTCTTGATTCTGTTTCTGATGTAGTTCAGTCAAGTTCTATTAATAGACAAATAAATTCCCTGCCAGCTAGGAACCAATCTCGTTTAGAGCCTGTCTTTTGTGCAGCAGATATTAACTATCTATTTGATCATTTAAAGAAGGATAGGAAAAGTTTTTTAAACCACTATTCTAAAATGGAAAGTTCTTGTCTGCTGAAATATGTGCATGCTGTGAAAAGGATGAGTGGTTACAAATTGTGTCCGCAGAAAGCCGCGTCTGCCCTGATCCAAGTTTGGGAGGAAATCTTGTCATCTGATGCAGATGCATGCATGCATGTGATTGAGGAGTCAAATGAGTGGAGAGATTGCAGCAATCAAGTCAGTTTTGATTTTACTGCAGAAGAGATCAATGCTTATTATGGCTATTTGAAGAATGATAGGGAACAGTTTATGTCATTCTATTCGCAACAAAATGAGGAGTTTATTAGGAATTGTATCTGTGGAGTAAGATCTCTGATGGTTAATGCCTTGTGTGAGAATGAATCTGCCTCTGCTTTGATTGCCATCTGGCAAGAAATTCTTTCCTCTAAATTTCAATCTCATCCTCTCTCTGATAACCCTTATGTCCAGAGTTCACAACCTGCATGTCAGTTATCTGTACAAACTCCATTGCAAACTGCAGTCAGAACCACACCTTGGTCCTGGCAAAAATCATTAGAAAACAAGTCATCATCCAAAAAGAAAAAGAAATTCTTTCCTACCAACTCCATTCAGCATGTGCAGCCTCCAGCCGATTCCAGTCGTGTGCAGCCTCCAGCCGATTCCAGTCGTGTGCAGCCTCCAGCCGATTCCAGTCGTGTGCAGCCTCCAGCCGATTCCAGTCGTGTGCAGACTCCATCCAAGTCGGTGCAGACTCCATCCAAGTCGGTGCAGACTCCATGCAGGTCGGTGCAGACTCCTTGCAGCTCCATACAAACATCATCCAGCTCCGTGCAGACTTCACCCCGATCCGTGCAGACTTCAACCATGTCCATGCAGACTTCAACCATGTCCATGCAGACTTCAACCAAGTCCATGCAGACTCCAGGTGATTTGTGTCCTCAGCAATCTCCAGTCTGTCCTGAGCAGTCCTTCGCCTTTCTTTGTGGACTCTTTCATGGACTAGGCTTGCTGACAGTGGGTCAGCCTCCCAGGCCCGCAGAGTGTTGCATCCAGCCCGCAGAGTGTTGCATCCAGCCCGCAGAGTGTTGCATCCAGCCCGCAGAGTGTTGCATCCAGCCCGCAGAGTGTTGCATCCAGCCCGCAGAGTGTTGCATCCAGCCCGCAGAGTGTTGCATCCAGCCCGCAGAGTGTTGCATCCAGCCCGCAGAGTGTTGCATCCAGCCCGCAGAGTGTTGCTCTTTGCCTGCGGAACTGTGCTCTTTGCCTGCGGAACTGTGCTCTTTGCCTGCGGAACTGTGCTCTTTGCCTGCGGAACTGTGCTCTTTGCCTGCGGAACTTTGCTCTTTGCCTGCGGAACTTTGCTCTTTGCCTGCGGAACTTTGCTCTTTGCCTGCGGAACTTTGCTCTTTGCCTGCGGAACTTTGCTCTTTGCCTGCGGAACTTTGCTCCTTGCCTGCGGAACTTTGCTCCCAGTCCGCACAGGCTCAGTTCACACCGTTTCAGTGCCAGTCCGCACAAACTGTATCGGGATCTCAGCCAACGGTCCAGCCAAGCGCTCAGCCAACGGTCCAGCCAAGCGCTCAACCAACGGTCCAGCCAAGCGCTCAACCAACGGTCCAGCCAAGCGCTCAGCCAACGGTCCAGCCAAGCGCTCAACCAAAGGTCCAGATCCATGAGGTTACACAGGCTGCTGTCCTGTCTGAAACTACTGAGCCTGCTGTCCTGTCTGAAGCATCCCAACCTGTTAACTTGCCTAAAGTTATCCCGTCTTCTGTTTTGCCTGAGGGTATGCAAGCTGCTGCCCAGCCTTCACAGACTTTTGTTGCTGCTGTTCCTGTAGGTGCCATGTCTGTTGATGATCCTGCTCCTAATGGTGCTCAGACTGATGTTCCTGATGGTGCCCGGCCTGCTACTGTTCTTGCTTCTCCTGGTAGTGCCTGGTCTGCTGGACTACTTGAGGGCACCCAGTTTACCATCCAGCCTGTTGCTGCTCTGCCCGTGACTATTCAGTCTGTTGCTAATCTGCCTGCAGCACTACCTGAAGTTTTCCAGTTTACTGCTCAGATATCACAGGACTCTGCTGTTTCTTCCAAGTCTGGGGACTCTGCTGTTTCTTCCAAGTCTGGGGACTCTGCTGTTTCTTTCAAGTCTGGGGACTCTGCTGTTTCTTCCAAGTCTGGTGACTTTGCTGCTGCTTCCAAGGTTGGTGAGTCTGCTGCCGCTTCTGAGGGTATCCAGTCTGCTGCCGCTTCTGAGGGTATCCAGTCTGCTGCCGCTTCTGAGGGTATCCAGTCTGCTGCCGCTTCTGAGGGTATCCAGTCTGCTGCCGCTTCTGAGGGTATCCAGTCTGCTGCCGCTTCTGAGGGTATCCAGTCTGCTGCCGCTTCTGAGGGTATCCAGTCTGCTGCCGCTTCTGAGGGTATCCAGTCTGCTGCCGCTTCTGAGGATATCCAGTCTGCTGCCGCTTCTGGGGGTATCCAGTCTTCGGTTCCAGTTGTTGCTTCCAAGTCTTCGGTTCCAGTTGTTGCTTCCAAGTCTTCGGTTCCAGTTGTTGCTTCCAAGTCTTCGGTTCCAGTTGTTGCTTCCAAGTCCGCGGTTCCAGTTGTTGCTTCCAAGTACGGTGTTCCTGCGGATCTCAAGACTGCTCCGGCTCTTCTTGATCCTGATGGGTTCCAGTCTGTTCCTGCTCCTTCGGATCCTGATGATCTCCACGCTGCTGATATCTCTGCTTCCCAATCTATGTTTCTGCGTGACTCTTTCCAGTCACATAATGTCCAGGTTCTCCAGCATCTTTGGGTCCAGCCTCCAAAGACTCTTGTGTACCACCCATATCTGTTAATGTCTTTTGAATTTTTTCCCTCCTTGCCCACCCAATCTTGGCTCCTCTATTGGGACCCAGGTGGGGGTAATACTGGAGATCGTGTGGAGCGTTCGGAGTCCGCTCCTAAAAGAGGGGGGTACTGTAATGATCTGTGCCCGTGTCATCCTGCTGGTGGCAGCACTAAAGAACTTGAGGTGAACTTCAGCTGTCGACCAGCAGATGGCTCTCGTATTGCTGGGAGCAGTGCAATTCCTCGGCTCACCAGCAGATGGAACTGTGAAAGACTCTGGTCAGTCACCTGAGCAATGTGCTGCATATATAAGGCCGGACTTCCTAGCAGCACATTGCTAGGTCATTTTGCTTGTTCCCTTGCAGGGTTGTGACTCTGGCCAATCTTCCTGTACTCCTGAAACTCTGTTCCTGTATCCTGAGCTCCTGGTATTTTGACTCCTGCCTGTTCGACCAATCTCTTGCCTCCTGATTCTGTACTTCTTATCCATTCTGATTTCCCGGTATTTGATCCTTGCTAGTCTGACGATTCTTCTGTGTGCTGATTGTATTGAGACGTGTTTGTATATATTGTGTTACTGTATATATTGTGTGACCTGTGCCCTTGCATATTCACTGTATATATTAGTTAGTTAGTTAGTCAGGGTGATATTGGGTCACAGTGGTCACCTGGTACGATTGCATGCATTGGTTGTATGTGTATGTGCATCCTTGTAAATAAACACATTTATTATTCTATTCTGTTGTGCAGACGTCAGTATTTCTATTGTGATCCTCCAGTTTGTTTAACCAAAACGATTGCCATGCAGAGATCGTGGATTTGCCAGTCTGGTTCCAGTCACGACCACGATCTGCATGACCAATCGTTACAAGCTGTAATTGCAGCAAAAGGTGGTTCTACAAAGTATTGACTCAGGGGGCCGAATAATTACGTACACCCCACTTTGCAGTTATTTATTTGTAAAAAAATGTTTGGAATGATGTATGATTATCGATCCACTTCTCACATGTACACCACTTTGTATTGGTTTTTCACGTGGAATTCCAATAAAATTGATGCATGTTTGTGGCAGTAATGTGACAAAATGTGGAAAACTTCAAGGGGGCCGAATACTTTTGCAGCATATATATATATATCGGGAAAGGATGTAAACTTTAATAAAGAGTCTGGGTTGGTGGTGACTGGAGTGACAAAAAAAAATGAAAGTTTATTTTTTTATTTTTTTATTTTTCAAATAGTAGTAGTACTAGTACTAACAGACAATAGTGTAGTCTACACTCAGTAGTCGACAACTAACTCGTGTGACAGACGGTGACAAATAAAAGTCTGTCTCACACGGACGCAATCAATAGGGTCAGGCAGAGATGGCAGGCAGTCACAGATCAGATGCTGCCCTCTGTAAAGTAACTAACACAGTACTGAAGCTAATAAACTGACAGACTAACAACAGTACAAATTAGGCAAACTAGTACGTAGGTAAATAACAACTAACTATAATCCCTAGTAGTAGTAGTGTAGTGTAGTAGACTAGTATTCGATAACTAACTCGTGTGACCGACGGTGACAATCAAAGTCTGTGACACATGGACGCAATCAATAGGTCAGGCAGAGATGACAGCTGACAGGCAGTTACAGATGAGATCTTCTTAGATTTTAATCATGGGTCATGAGGAGGAGGCGCCTGGAGATGGCAGTCTCTGCAGCTTGCTCGGTCTTTCTATGTTTGTTTCATGTATTTTTGTTTTTCGACATTGCCTTGTGCAACCCAACCCGGATAAACCTTCATCAGTGAACAACTACTGAGCATTCGGAACTTAGCTAAACATAATCTACCCCTGGATATTTCATCTACTCTTGACCTTCTGGGGATTCTGACCAGTGGAGCTACTGTGCTGAACCAGGCAGTGAGGCTTAGAAGAAGAGGCAAGTGCTCTGGGATCCAGTTTCGTTATTAAGAGGACATGCTCGGCTGGGCTGGAAACTCTTCATAAACTGCAGACCCTACTATACACCCCGTGAGATCTCTTCATTTAATTTGGTTGCTGTGTACATCCCTTCACAAACATGTATGCAGCCTGCGCTCCAAGATCTCGCAGATCAAATCACAGAAGTGGAAAGGGAGTACCCAGATACTTTTTTTTTATCATACTAGGGGATTTCAGCAGTGCTAACCTTTCCAAAGAACTCCCCAAATACAGGCAACACGTCACAAGCGTAACTAGAGAAGGTAAGACACTTGATCACTGTTACACTACGACTAAGGACTCGTATCACTCTGTCAGCAGGGCAGCTTTGGGGAACTCTGATCATGCTGTTATACAGCTTATCCCAACATACATCCAAAGATTAAAAACTGCCAAACCTGTAGTTACCACAATTAAGAAATGGACTAGTGAAGCTGTAGAAAAACTGCAGAGCTGCTTTGATTTAACTGACTGGAATGCATTTAAAGAATCCTCCAGTGACCTAAATGAATACACTGACGCTGTGACATCATATATTACCTTTTGCAAAGAGTCCTGTATCCCCACAAAAAAGTGCACCAGGTACAATAACGATAAACCCTGGTTTACATCACATCTTAGGAAGCTGTGCCTCGATAAAGAAAGGGCATATCGTACAGGTGATAAAGTCCTCTACAAAGCTGTGAAATACAAGCCATTACCGATGCAAAAAAAGATTATTCTAAAAAAAACTTGAGGAAAAATGTTCCAATGCCGACTCATCCACAATATGGAAATCTCTACATGAAATTACCAACTACAGGAAGAAATCTCCCCCCTCACTACACAACTGCAGCTCGCAAATGAACTGAATACATTTTATTGCAGGTTTGACACTACCAACAAAAGCCAAACACACCAAGCCAGTCTGCATAATTTACATCTGTGCAACAGGCAAACTGAGCACTCCTCCAGCCAACCAACGTCTCCACCCCCTGCGGTGCCTCAGCATCTACACAACACAGCAGACCAGACATAATCTGCTAACCTGTCCCCAGATGTACAAACTAGATCGCGCTACTGCTTCAATAAGTCCTTGCTACCATATACATGAATCAAGTGTCCATAACCTATCCGGTGCGGTTCCATATACTTCTTCAAGCTAGATCCTGGGTGTTCATTAATGCTTGGCTTCTGTGCATATACACCTCCACCACACCCTTAAGACTGGGCACTCACCCTTATCCACAGACCCTCTGCCAGATGGGTCTATTGCGCCTTGGGATACTCTTAGGCGATCCCCAGCCTTTACGATCCACACTTGAATGGTAAAGCAACTTCTTCATAAAGCATACACCTCAAAGTAAAGCACAAAGCCTCTCATAGCGTAAAACCGTTCAGTTTGTTTAATAAAAGTTAAAAATGCACACTCACATGTCCATAAGATAAAATAGCGCACAGAGTTTTTGGGATGGGCTCTCCCCCATATGGTGGCCGTCAGGCAGGACTAGAGTTGAAACCGGACCTCGGACCGTCTCATCCCCCTCGCTGCTGGTCGACCACGCCAATACACTTCCTCTCTGGTGTCCCCGCCCTACTAGTTTCGTCGATAACGACTCATCAGGAGCTGACCATTGAGGTGAGTGATTGTATCTATATACATCAATGTGGTCCCTCCCTCCCTTACGTCACCTCTGCCTTCCCCAGTGACAGCGCAACTCACCAGCGGAAAACCAAGGGACGCCCCCCGCCGCCTCCTTCTATGCAAGGACGCTATGCCCGCCCCTTCTGTGCCGTCACGCGCAGGTCTTCCCTAGAAGCGTATCACGTCCCCATGACGCCTAACGCCGGTGTGTCCTCAGCGCGCATGACATGCCGCTGCTATAGCAACGCATCCACACTTAGCCAAAAGCCCCACGTGACGTCCAGGCATGCGGGTTGGGCCTCTTACAGCTACATGCAAGCAACCTAAAACCATGTAAACAATCAGTTTACCATACGTTACAGATATTCTTTATTAGAATCTTTATTATAATCCCTGCCTCTCTCCCTCTGCGCAACTCTATGGGTGCTTCACCATAATATGATATAAAACATAACTCATGATCTGTCATAACGTGATTTTAACCATATATAAACAATAATGTTTAAACCCCTCCCAACATCTCCAAATCCCCCTTAAGAGCATATCCCACCCTATAATTGCGACCGTGTATTACCCAACACCTTAATATACAGCACCCAAGTCGCGCAGGTGGCATGAAGCATCACACATGTCCAACACACATCTATAATACCCAAATTTGTAATCACGTTCCTCTTTATACCTAATCACATCTAAAGGACACTAGCTTATTCTAATGACATATTGTCAGGACTCCATTTTAATCGTTACTCAAAAAGCATATCAGGTCAATGTACGCATTCAACCCCCTAGGTCTCAGAGACCCCATATGGTGTATCCACCAAGTTTCCCTCTTGGATACCTCCCTAACTATATTACCACCCCTCCAATGCTTCTTCACTTTTTCTAATCCACAAAATGATAACAGTGCTGGATTTGACTGGTGCACTTCCCTAAAGTGGGCCGACACTGTGTGTCCCACCAGGCCCCTCACTATGTTACGCAGATGTTCACCTATGCGTTCTTTGAGGGGCCTGGTGGTCCTCCCCACGTATTGCAACTCACATGGGCACCACACGAGATATACCACATTTTTTTCATTACAGGAAATGAACTGTCTAATTTTTGTTGTTCTCCCATTAGCCTGGCTCACAACCTGGGTGGTCCTTGTGGTTGTAGCTTCCCTGCATCCTTTACATCGTCTGCAAGGAAAGAACCCTGGCTGTTGCCACCCCTGGAGGGTGGGGCCTTTTCCAGGGCCACCCACACAACTAGGTGCCAGAATGTTCCTTAAATTGAGCTTCGTAAAAATAAGCGTGTGAACCTGGAAGAAGTTTTTAATGTACAATATGCACAAACTCCATGTATGGAAAATGATTTTAAAATGTTGCAGAGTTCTTTGTTGAAGGAACAGCAAACGTGGTGGGATGTTACAACATTGACTAAATATGAGGAGGAGGGAATAATACCCAAAAGAGTGAGATGGGACCTAGCAGCTAATGATGGAGAGGATAATGAGGAGAATGATATTGAATGGGAAGAGTATTTTGACAAATGTGGGATAGGGTTGGTCAAATTGCTTATCAGGAGGAAAAATAGAAGGCTTGAACGACTGGGAGGTGATATAGAGGAAATTAAAACAAGGTTAGATATCTACAAAGATACTGAGGAATATAATAAAAGGTCACAAAAAATAGGAGAAATTATGCAGAAGGCTGAAAGAGAGATAATAGCTGATAAGAGAAAGACATTTTTGAAAGATTTTCAGGCCCATAAAAATAAAGAAGCGTATAAATGGCAGATCAAAAAGAAGAATGCAAATCCAGTGGGGGGAACCAGTGAGGCTCAAAGTCAAAATGTAGCAATAGTACAGGAAACTAAGCCTGGGGGACAGGCTGGTGGAGGTTCCAGTGGCAATCAGGGAACTGGTGCCCCAAGAGGTGAGTATCCTGCCCCTAACAGGGGAAGGGGAAGTGGACCTAGACCACCACATCAGCCGTATCATCATGGTAACAGACAGGAATGGGGACCACGGGGGGGGGGGGGGGGGGAGGGGGGGCAGGGGCCTCGGCATATGGGGTACAATCTCCCAACACAAAATCGATATGACCCCTTGAGAAATTACAATCAGTATGAGCCTTTTTTGGAGGAGCGCCCCAGGTATCAGAGGAGCGATTGGGGGATGGACCCGCAGTACATCACTCACACCCCAGGAAAAAGAGGTGCAGAAGGGGTAAGAGGGGAGGAAGGAGGCAACGCCAAAAAGAGGAAAGAATAGAAGGAAAAGGCATCTTTAACATTAGTGGGGTCACATTAAATAAAGATGAAATTAGGACTCTAAATGAGGGCCTCAAATATGCCCCTAAAAAGGGTCTTAATAAATTTCAAACATTTATCGATGTGGAAAGATTCAGCCGAAAGCTTAATCTAAAAAAGTATTTTCTGAAGAGAGAAGGACCCAATGGGAGGGCCAACGGTTTAGGAAATACATAGCAGTCTTCCCAGTATGTGCATACCGAGTTAAAAAATAACTCCACTTTCAACCCTCAGGAGACAGGGTTCCATGCCATAGGGGTATTTAAAAACCTGGTTATAAATGAGATTAATTCTCTTCCAGAAATTAGATACCCGGGTGTTAAGGATGTAGCCCGCAGCATGTCAGAGGATAAACAACTTGTAGTGCGGCCCGCAGATAAGGGAGGAGGAGTAGTAGTTCTTAGCAAGGAGCAGTATATGGAGGAGCTCAACCGCCTGGTTAGTGATGGGGACACGTATACAAAGTTGAGGGGTGACCCTACTAGAACATACCTTGGTGAGCTGAGGTCTCTGCTTAGGGATGGCCTGGATGCGGGGTTCCTTCCTGTGTGATGCTGAATTCAGGTTCCTTGTCCCATCGGCCCCCCGCATCCCGGTCATCTACCAGATTCCAAAGGTTCATATGGATATGAATAAACCGCCAGGCAGACCCATAATCAGCGGCATTGAGTCCGTTACTCATAGACTGGGCCAGTACCTGGACAAGTTCCTCCAACCCCTAGTGGGTAGACTACCATGTATTCTGCGGGACACCAAACACACCATACAGGTGCTGGAAGGGATGGCAGTGAATGAACAAATGATACTGGTAACAGCTGATGTGTCTTCATTGTACACAAACATTCCACAGGACAAAGGCATTAAGGCAGTAGAACATTTTATGAAAAAAGAAGGAACAATACCAGAAACACAGATCAATTTTCTTATGAGGGTTTCACAATATGCCATGGAAAGAAATTATTTTTGGCACGCTGGGGAATTTTATAAACAGCATAGGGGATGCGCCATGGGGGCGGGCTTCGCACCCAGTCTGGCGAACTTGTTCATGGGTCTATGGGAAGAAGAGGTGTTGGCTAGTAGGGAAGCACGTGGTGTGGTGATATGGAAAAGATACATTGATGACTTGTTCATCATCTGGGGGGGCACCAGGGAGAGTTTGGTCACTTTTTTGAGTTTTTGAATAGGAACGATTTAAATATTCGATTGACTTTTGAGGCCAATGAAAATGAGGTGAATTTTTTGGACCTCACAGTACAGGTGGTGGAGGGTTCACTAGCTACTAAGAATCACTTTAAAAGCACAGACCGCAATGGGTATATATCAGTTAAAAGCGGTCATCACCCCAACTGGATTAAAAATGTGCCTCGGGGGCAATTCACACGTCTTAGACGTAATTGCACTAACATAGGGGAATTTGAGTCTCAATGTGGCACTTTGGTAGATAGATTCAAGGAAAAGGGGTATGATGGGCAGTTTTTGGAAGATGAGTTGCACAAAGTTAGAGAAATGGATAGGAATATATTAGTCACGGGTCACGGTGGTGATAGGCGGAATAATGATACATTTGAAATGGCATTCATCTCTGATTACAGTAATCAGTATATGTCTATGCAGAAAATAGTGTTTAAATACTGGCATATATTGAGAGCAGATAATGAATTAAAAACTATACTGCCTAATGCACCTAAATTTATATATAGGAAAAGTCCCAATTTAGGGAACATTCTGGCACCTAGTTGTGTGGGTGGCCCTGGAAAAGGCCCCACCCTCCAGGGGTGGCAACAGCCAGGGTTCTTTCCTTGCAGACGATGTAAAGGATGCAGGGAAGCTACAACCACAAGGACCACCCAGGTTGTGAGCCAGGCTAATGGGAGAACAACAAAAATTAGACAGTTCATTTCCTGTAATGAAAAAAATGTGGTATATCTCGTGTGGTGCCCATGTGGGTTGCAATACGTGGGGAGGACCACCAGGCCCCTCAAAGAACGCATAGGTGAACATCTGCGTAACATAGTGAGGGGCCTGGTGGGACACACAGTGTCGGCCCACTTTAGGGAAGTGCACCAGTCAAATCCAGCACTGTTATCATTTTGTGGATTAGAAAAAGTGAAGAAGCATTGGAGGGGTGGTAATATAGTTAGGGAGGTATCCAAGAGGGAAACTTGGTGGATACACCATATGGGGTCTCTGAGACCTAGGGGGTTGAATGCGTACATTGACCTGATATGCTTTTTGAGTAACGATTAAAATGGAGTCCTGACAATATGTCATTAGAATAAGCTAGTGTCCTTTAGATGTGATTAGGTATAAAGAGGAACGTGATTACAAATTTGGGTATTATAGATGTGTGTTGGACATGTGTGATGCCTCATGCCACCTGCGCGACTTGGGTGCTGTATATTAAGGTGTTGGGTAATACACGGTCGCAATTATAGGGTGGGATATGCTCTTAAGGGGGATTTGGAGATGTTGGGAGGGGTTTAAACATTATTGTTTATATATGGTTAAAATCACGTTATGACAGATCATGAGTTATGTTTTATATCATATTATGGTGAAGCACCCATAGAGTTGCGCAGAGGGAGAGAGGCAGGGATTATAATAAAGATTCTAATAAAGAATATCTGTAACGTATGGTAAACTGATTGTTTACATGGTTTTAGGTTGCTTGCATGTAGCTGTAAGAGGCCCAACCCGCATGCCTGGACGTCACGTGGGGCTTTTGGCTAAGTGTGGATGCGTTGCTATAGCAGCGGCATGTCATGCGCGCTGAGGACACACCGGCGTTAGGCGTCATGGGGACGCGATACGCTTCTAGGGAAGACCTGCGCGTGACGGCACAGAAGGGGCGGGCATAGCGTCCTTGCGTAGAAGGAGGCGGCGGGGGGCGTCCCTTGGTTTTCCGCTGGTGAGTTGCGCTGTCACTGGGGAAGGCAGAGGGGACGTAAGGGAGGGAGGGACCACATTGATGTATATAGATACAATCACTCACCTCAATGGTCAGCTCCTGATGAGTCGATATCGACGAAACTAGTAGGGCGGGGACACCAGAGAGGAAGTGTATTGGCGTGGTCGACCAGCGGCGAGGGGGATGAGACGGTCCGAGGTCCGGTTTCAACTCTAGCCCTGCCTGACGGCCACCCCACAGCCCATCCCAAAAACTCTGTGCGCTATTTTATCTTATAGACATGTGAGTGTGCATTTTTAACTTTTATTAAACAAACTGAACGGTTTTACGCTATGAGAGGCTTTGTGCTTTACTTTGAGGTGTATGCTTTATGAAGAAGTTGCTCTACCATTCAAGTGTGGATCGTAAAGGCTGGGGATCGCCTAAGAGTATCCCAAGGCGCAATAGACCCATCTGGCAGAGGGTCTGTGGATAAGGGTGAGTGCCCAGTCTTAAGGGTGTGGTGGAGGTGTATATGCACAGAAGCCAAGCATTAATGAACACCCAGGATCTAGCTTGAAGAAGTATATGGAACCGCACCGGATAGGTTATGGACACTTGATTCATGTATATGGTAGCAAGGACTTATTGAAGCAGTAGCGCGATCTAGTTTGTACAATTGTGGTTTTATGTTTGGATGTGAGAACGCGCACCACCATTAGTATAGATCTAATCTTGCCAGCGCTGTGTACTTTGTACGATTTTTTGTCCCCAGATGTGTATACTCTAACAATATGCCAATCAGATGTAAATAGACTCTTCAAAAGACAAAACACCAAGGGCCATATGCAATTCTCTTTTTCACCTGAGTTTTCTCCTAGGAGATAATTTCTCATCTTTGATTTTAAATAACTTTCCAGTACTTTTCAAATAAAAAAATACCAAAAAGTTGCTTAAAAAGTACTATCAAAATTATTTTGAGCATCTTCTTGCCTTCTGGGGGCTTAAAAGGCATTTTATTGACAAGTTTAAAAATATCACCTAGGAGAAAACTCAGGTGAAAAAGTGAATTGCATTTGGCCCTAAGAAAGCAATGGGGCCAGACACTGTCTCTGCGAAATGCTTGAAACTCTGTGCCGATCAATTAGCGCCTGTATTCACAGACATATCCAAAGCATCTCTGGAACTCTCAATTGTTCCTGCCTGTTTTAAAAGCTCAACTATTGTACCAATTCCCAAAAAAACAAAACCTACATGCTTTAATGATTACAGGCCTGTTGCCCTGACATCATTGGTCATGAAAGCATTTGAAAAACTGATAATGACTTATCTGAAATCCAGATCCCCTGCTGGACTCTTTGCAATTCGCCTACAGGCCTAATAGATCCGTAGACGATGCCATGAACATGTGTATGCATTATGTACTACAGCATCTAGACACCCCGGGAACCTACACCAGGATCTTATTTATAGATTTCAGCTCTACATTTAATACCATAATTCCATCACTGCTGCACAGCAAGCTCTCCCAGCTACACATGCCTGAATCCATCTGCAAATGGATAACCGATTTTTTAACAAACAGAAGACAGCGTGTTAGACTTGGTAAACTCACATCAAGCTCTCTTACTGGTGCACCCCAGGGCTGTGTGCTTTCCCCACTGCTCTACTCACTTTATACCAATGACTGCATCTCCACAGATCCATTTGTTACGGTTCTGAAGTTTGCAGACGACACAACAGTAGTTGGTCTTATACAAAAACGAGGACGAGTCTGCATACAGGCATGTGGTGGGACAGCTTTCCTCCTGGTGCAGCAGCAACAACTTGGAACTAAACGCTCTCAAAACTATGGAGATGATAATAGACTTTAGGAGATCTGCCCCCCAGCACCTCCCCTTAACCATAAATGGATCCACAATAACCCAAGTAGAGTAATTCAAGTTTCTTGGGTCCACGATCTCAAATGACCTAAAATGGGACAACAACACTGCCACTATTGCCAAGAAAGCGCAACAGAGGATGTACCATCTACGGCAGCTGAAAAAGTTTAGCCTACCTCAAAATCTAATGGTGCAGTTCTACACTGCAATCATCGAATCCACCATAACATCATCTATGACTGTATGGTTCGGCTCCTGCTCAGCATTAGAAAAGGGGAAGCTGCAGCACATCATCTGATCAGCGGAAAGGATAATTGGTTGTAGCTTACCTTCCCTGCAGGATCTTTACTCTAGCAGGCGCAGAAAGAGAGCGACCAAAATTGCCTCTGACCCCTCACCCAGCTCACTCCATCTTCCAGTGCATGCCTTCACTCGCTACCAAAACCTCTAGACACAGGAACAGCTTTTTTCCTCAAGCGGTAGCCATACTTAATGCTGAACCACGTTAGAGATGCTAGGACCTGAAAGTAATCAGCTAGAATTGAAAATAAACAATTCTCACATTGCTTACTGCCACTATACTTGCATAATGTCCTTGACTTGTAATATACACACTGTCTGTCCTTGTATTGTTTTTGTTTGTGTTTGTTAAGCAGCTGCCAAGACAAATTCCTTGTACGTGCAAACTTATTTGGCGAAAATAAATTGATTCTGATCAGATGCTGGCCTGTACACAGTCACTAACTAACACAGTACTGAAGCTAATAAACTCACAGACTAACAGTAGAAATTAAGTAAACTAGTACTAGTACACAACTAGTTGGTGATAAACCAATATATAACATAAATCAGGAAGACTAGCTAGATCTGAAGCAATACAGCAACTAAGCTAGGCAATACAATACTACAACTCTATACTAGAAGGAGTACGTATATATGTCCCCGTGGGAAATATATAACATAACTCCACAAGAAACTGAACTAGAAAGTAACAATACAAGTAACTAAATTTCAGTGTTCAGAGACCCAGTAACAGCCTAGACTGACTGAAACTATGATGGGCGGAGCACGCTTGCAGGAAGCAAACCTTTATACTGAAGTCATCCAATGAGAGCAGAGATGCAAATTTCCACACAGGTGAATGGTAATCAGTCACAAGCAGGCTGGCTTGATTACCATTCCCTAGCTGACAGACTATCACAAGCAATGCATGCAGAACTATGCTAGCAACTGCATGTAAAGGAATCAGAACTGCTTGGCTGCAGTACCTCTGCAGCCAGCAGTACATGCTGCAGAAGCGATCATGACATAATCCCTAACTTACCTAAGCTAGTAGTAGGCTAAGGCTACCTAGGCTAGCAGGCCTAGCCTGCACACAGACCTAACACTAGCCTAGCACAGTATACAGTAGCTGACTGAAAACAATCAATTAACTATCTATCTATAAATCAATATAACCAATGTGTAGAGAATGTGTATAGTAGGTAAAACACTCTGTTTTCACAATGAAAAGCACTTGCTAAGACACGCGGCAGCACTGGAGATGCTCTCAGTACCGCTCAGTCACAAGCAAGGACGAGCTCCGCAACATGGCCACTACCTTATATAGAAGAGGGCCAGGCTCCCCTCCTCTGATTGGTTGCTAGGGCCTCGGCTGGGGGCCTTCTGATTGGCCCGATGACGTCACCCCCTGGATACCGAAGCCGAATTCCTGATCACGGCCGAATTCGAGAGCGGCTATTCAGGTACATTCGAATTCGGCAGGAGCATAGCTCTTTGAATTCGACTTTGGCAACCATGAAAATCTACCCGTGATCACGGGTAAATTCGAATTTGCGATGCCTGGTGAGCACCACTGCTGCCTGATTAGCAGGGTTGCTCATCCGGATTCCGGATACTAGAACTACCCGGATATCCGAACGTTTTTGTGGTGTCCGATCTCGGATACAGATTCCGGATAGCTGGATAAATCCAGAATGCAGTATCCGAACAAATTCGGATACGCATTAGGTATGCGGAAATAGAACCGGATACATAGTTCGAGGACCCGATCCGGATAGCGTAACCACCGAGATGACGTCCATGACATCATTAAGCCAATCAGAGGGCTCCCAGCCGAAGCCCTAGCAACCAATCACGGCGGGGAACCCTGGCCAGCCCCTCCTGTATATAAGGCGGGTGCCATGATGAGAATCTCGTCCGTGCTTGTGACTGCTCACTGAGAGACATCTCCAGTGGTGTTGGCTAAGCAAGTGCTGTATTACTGTGCTAAACCTAGTGTTTTTGCACCTAAACACCTGTACTACACCAGTATTTTATTGTTTTTTAGTTAGCTAGCTTGTATTTTGATTTTAGTTAGTGTGACAGTCAGACTCAGTGCTGCAGCTGCTAGGCTAGGTTAGGGCCTGCTGTGTGCACAGGCTAGCCTGTAGGTTAGGGAGATTACTGTGTTTTTGTGTAGTTAGTTAGTACTACTAGTTAGATGTTAGAGTACTACTGTGTTAGCTTTATTATTTACTAATTATTACTGCAGTGCTGCTGTGCTGAGTCAGTGTGAAAGATAAACAGTTAGTGTGCAGTGTCTGCTACTCTGCTGTCACTCAGGTGAAGTTTTTCTACTGCTACTATCTACTACTGATTTTGAATAAAATACAAGTACCCCACTTCATCTGTTCACATATAAAAAAGTTGTACTATGTCTGCTGGCACTGGCAGCTGGGGGAAGGGCAGCATGAAGAGCAAGGGCAACAGGAAAGGGAGCAACATTGCCGCCACTGTGGTGCCGCCACTGCCGCGTCAGTGTCCATTCCACCGCTAGCCACTGGCCGTGGGCGCACTGGGCGCCAACCTCTTGGGGGGAGTCACGATGCAGTGTGTAGCGTCCATTTTCCAGCAGGGTCGTCGGCGCAAATTGGAGGAGAAAGACGCCGCGCCTGTGATGGAGCTGATGGTGGATGAGCAGGCAACCACCAGCTCTGCAACAGAGACCTCCACCAGCACTCCTGTTCGCAGGAGCAGCAGCAGCCGCCCTGCAGTGCCTGAGGACTCAGTCATCATGTCGTCCCCAGCGGGCAGCCTACCCTCAGTGAGCGCGCTTTTCACTCCAGGCACCGCAAGCGCAATCAGGGCTGTTACCAGTGACTTTGGGGAGGATATCCTGGGTGCAATGGGCTATTTGGAGGAGTCACAGATGCTGACAGTGGTTGTTGGGGGAGTCCTTGCATGATGTGTCAGCAGAAGAGGAGTTTGGGGGGGGGGGGGGGGTCATCGTCCCAGCAGTTGTTTGAGGAGGGGGGAGTATGATGATGATGATGACGAGATGAAGGACCGTGACTACCATCCACAGGAGGGGGATGTCAGCTCTGACTCTGAGAAGGAGGATGCATTGGTGGGTCTGGCATGGAGGATCAGCATTGCAGACATTGGCAAGAGCAGCAGTGCACGTGGAATGCAGGACCCACAGCCTGCTGCTTCATCTTCTGCCACTGCCACCAGCTATTACGCCACTAAAATAGCCTGTGTTTCCCACCGCCAGGGTCCACACAGAACTATATCTTCTGCTGCCAGTCTGCCACTGCCACCAGCTATTACGCCACTACAATAGCTGCATCTACCTCCTCCTGCTGCTGTCTGTGTTTCCCACTGCCAGGGTCCACACAGAAGAAATCTTCTGCTGACAGTCTGCCACCAGCTATTACACCACTACAATAGCTGTATTTTGTTGAAAAAAAAAAAAACTTCAATTTTTTTGAGATGTCTGGGCTGAAAACTGTGATGTCCCAGTTGTGTATTGGACATAATGTGGGCTTCACAACCGCTGTCTGGAACCTCCTGGTGTTAATTTACAACCATTTCTTTTTTTTTCTTTTTTTTGGTAATTATACCTCCCCACACAAACAATTGCTGTTTTTCTTTAAAAAAAACAAAAAAACATGATGCTTCATGCATAATTTACTATACCAAGAAAGGTTACATAAACTGGGTTTATTTAGTCTAGAGAAAAGATGCCTTAGAGGGGATCTAGATAACATGTATAAATACATCAGAGGGCAATATAATAGCTTGGCGGATGAGCTTTTTGTCCCTAGGCCTTCTCAGGACTAGAGGACATGATCTGCGCATGGAGGAAAAACGTTTTAGCCATTTATTTAGGAAAGGGTTCTTTACAGTAAGAGTGATTAAGATGGGGAATGCATTGCCACAGGAAGTCGTTATGGCAAACTCTGTACCTGCATTTAACGGGGCTTAGATGCTTGATGAGGCCAAAGCCTATCACCCCATCCTTCCCAAAAACATCCCACATCTATTCCTCACCAAATTTATACAATCTAACATTATAACAAAAATGCAGGACTGCAATTAACGTGGAAAAATAAAGGCCAGAGCAGCCCTTAGTCTTTATTAAAACTTAGCAATAGTGCAAAATTTGGAGAACAAAACAAAAGGGGAGGTATCCGTAGGTACATGTAACACATATTAACATAACGGGAATCCAGCTCTTAGCACCGGCCCCCAGCCGCGAACTCCAACTCAGGGACAGCTGTATTCCGCCCAAACAGTCTTTTTGAAGCCGTTGACCTTCTTCGGAGGTATACACACCACGGCGCAACCCCACCTCTCAGTTCTTAACCCCCTCCGGATGCCGAAACCCCCTCCACCCCGAGCTGGCAGGACACCTCATGCCTGCGTGGCCCACCACATACGCAGAGCTCTCTGAATTCCCTCACTGAGAGCCAGAGTCCACATGTCTGTACTCACTGCATTAAGATGGACTCTGTCCAACCTCAAGAACCTGGACGTGTCCACCTCTAAATCTAAGTGACGCACAGCCACTCCACCATTACGCACTACAAAACACGAAATCTCCCTGTTCAATTTTATCCGTGCCCTGTTAATCCTATCCACCGATCTCGCCTGCCTCCACCTGAGCCGGCACACCACCTCAGACCAGACCACGATCGTATCTGGGAAGCTAGATCTAAGCCTCAAAACACTGAATTTTATATCCCTGGCAATACGCCGGGTCGATCGTGACGCCAAGTCATTCCCCCCGGCGTGTATAACTAAAATATCAGGTGGGCCATCCAGCCTGGCAAAGCTGTGGACCTCTGGAACCACTCGAGACCACAGCATACCGGGAACCCCGATCCATCGTAAAAGAGCCTGGGCTCGAGACACGCCCAACTGGCGGCCCACAGGCCTCGCTCCTGCCCGCCGAGCTCCCCAGGCAACGAATGGCCAAGGATCCAGACCAGGCAAGGTGAGGCGTCTGAAACACATAATAACAAAAGAAAAGCGCGTATCAAAAAACTGAACCTGTACCCGGCACAATAATCACAAAAGATGTGGCCTGACATAAGAGAGAAAGCGAGCTAACTCCCATCTGCCAATACGTTTTATCCAGGTATTATTTAAACCCCACCTTGCCGCCTCCGTAGCGGCCCCAATCCGAAAGGAATGGGATGCAAAGCTAAGGGGATCAAAACCTAGAAGGTTAATGTCAGGATTGTGGAACTTTCTCCGTGATCAGCGCACAACGCGTGCGCTGACACGGCGGAAATCCTCCACAAGCGTATATTTGCAGGCACCCAGCAAAAGGTGCTACGCACCTGTAGAGGGAAATTCCTGTCGGCAGATGGCGCTGGGGAGTGCAGAGGAACCAATGCTCTGTACCTCCACAAGTGCCAGACAGGAATTGTACGAAGCGCAGAACGCAATCGCAAAAGAGGCGATTGCGAATGAGTTTGAGCAAAGGGATAGGTTGTATGTGTGTGCGCCAATCCAGTCGCCACCTCGCGACCGCGCACACACAACAGCAGATACGAAAATAGGAACGCGATCGCGAGAGGTGCGATCGCCAGACGTGACACAAGGCAGAACAGAATAGAATACGAGGGTAGCAAAGGCACAGCAAATACAATAAGGAGATACGGAAAATAACAACCGCTAGCTAACCGCGAACACCGCACTCATTCGCAACAGTGCACGCGGTTATGCGCGATCTCCACGTGATAAGCACAATAGAGACAAGCACGCCTAACTAACCATAAACAGACAAACATGAAACAGAGGACGCGAGCGCTTGCTTAACGGTTACCTCACCGAGCCTGCAGCAAGCGTAGCGGACAAGACAGACACACGAAAAACAGGAACTAGGCAGAAAGGATCCACCGCTCTTCCGCCAGAGCAAGGGTGATCCAAGCAGGAACACAGATCAGAAAGATCCACAGCCGCTAACGCTAGCGGCTAGTGCGATCTAAACAAGACAGATCAGATGAGGTAGCTGGTAGCAACCGCTGCTCCAGCTTACACTCCAGGAACAAGATCAGAAGGATCCACAGCTGCTACCGCTAGAGGCCAGTGCGATCCAAACAAGACAGAGTGATTCGCTATCAACCGCCGCTGGTGACAGCGCAATCGCGACAGACAAGACAGAACAGAAGGATCCCCAGCGCTCGCAAAAAGTAGCTAGCGCGATCCCAGGAGACAGAACAGAAGGATCCCCAGCGCTAGCAAAAAGTAGCTAGCGCGATCCCAGAAGACAGAACAGAAGAGATAGCTGGTAGCAACCGCTGCACCAGCTATACTCCAAGAACAGAGATCAGAACCATTTCCTGTCAACCACCATAGGGACAGGACAATGGCAAACAGGCAAGACAAGACAGAACAGGCAATACAGATAATACAACCTGACTGGGCTAGCAGGGGAGCCTAAAGCAACCCCCAGGAATTAACTATACTAGATAGCAATGGCTGACACTCCAGCAGTGTCCATCAGGAACTGAGCATGAAAGGGAAATGTCCAGCAAAGCATTCTGGGAAACATAAAGCTCTTATAGTGCCAGTCATCAAAGAAGGCAGGTAGGGGATTTGCATAACGAATGTATGCAAATTCCCCAGCAAGAGAACAGACCAGAAACTTGCAATGGAAAGACAGGTCTCTGTTCCAGAGACCTACAGCCCACAGACTAGAGGAATGGACAAACAGCTGTCTGCCTGTGCAGCCAGCTGAGCGGATCATCACAGTTAAGCAGTTTTCTAAAAACTGCTACAAATTGGAATCGGGACAAGGAGGATTCCCCCCTCGTGGCACAAAAAGGATAATCCTTGAGTGGATCTAACTTCCAAGAAGGACTTAACTGCCCCCACCGGGCAGACAGGGGAACCCTGCAGCGAGAAGAGGGTAACCAACCGGCCTTATCCTAACTGATCGGTTCTTGACTTGCGAAGGTAAACTACCACCGAATCAGATACCACGGAGACGTCACCTGATAGCAAACCCCCTTGCTTAACCTAGCTAGCGCTGACTAACTCCCCTATCCTGAATGCACCGAAAAAGGCAAGCGAAAATGCGACAGCAAACAGACGAACTTCATAGGAGGACAGACATACATCAGCCAAATGCGCAAACATAGCAGACAAAATTGTAAACGACACAGGACATGTCGCATACTGAAGTACCCGACCTATAGCCCCTCAGAGCTAAACATACCCGAGAATCTTTCGTAATATCAGGAGCTCCTTGCATTTTAAATAAAAAGGCAAGAGCTGTAAGTTTTTTCACTAAAGCCGAAGGTGAAACACCCTCGGACCCATTCTGTGCCATGAAATGGAACAAAACGCACAACCGATCCTCCGCCGAGTCACCAGCGCCATTGTTCTGCAACATTTCTTTCCACTGGGCCCATACAGCCGTATACGCATTCCAAGTGGTGGACGATACCGACCGCTGCATCCACTCCTCTATCTTTCGAAAGGAATCGTCCACAAGGCCTCCGGGCAGCGAAGGCCCTGTTGCTCGGCTCCCGGGGCTTCTCTTCGAAAACGATCCCACTGGAAACGAGAGAGGGCATCAGCCACCTCGTTAGCCGTTCCAGGGAGATGCACAGCATGGACAAACATATTATTGCGAAGACAGACTAACACCAGATGGCGAAGCAGACGAACAGCAGGGGGGGAGGATGCCGAGACCCGGTTGATGGCCAATACAACACCCAGGTTATCACAATTCAACCTAATCCTCTTGTTACGGAGAGTACCACCCCACAATTCCACAGCCACTATAATGGGAAATAATTCCAACAACAACAGGTTTTTTGTAAAACCTGCCTGAACCCATTCACCTGGCCAAGGTTCTGCGTTCCACTGACCCGCTAAGTAGGCCCCGTAGCCGCACGCACCCAAGGCGTCGGTAAACAGATCCAAGTCGAAGTTATCAATAATCTCGTCCATCCATACCGAACGCCCGTTGAAGTCGGCTAAAAAGGACAGCCACATTGTCAAATCATCCCACATTTCACTGACCATGCGAATACGATGATGAGAAATTGAAACTCCAGCCGTGGCTGCCGCCAGTCGCCTGCAGAAAATGCACCCCATGGGCATTATCTACATGCAAAGTTCAGCTTGCCCAATAAGGACTGCAGCGCGCGCAAAGTGATCTTTTTCTTTGCCAGTGCCTCCATTATCGTGAGCCGCAGATCCGCCACTTTATCGTCTGGTAAGCGACATTCCATGGCGACCGAATCGATCGTAATACCCAAAAATTTGATGGTCGTCTGAGGACCTTCAGTTTTTTCGCTAGCCAGCGGAACACCAAAAGACTCACAAACTTGCTGCATGGTTGCCAAAAGATACCCGCAATGTTGCGAATCCTTGGCACCCAGGAACAAAAAATCATCCAGATAATGAATGACCGACTTCAAACCCGAAACGTCTTTTACAACCCATTCCAGGAACGTACTAAAGGACTCGAAATATTGGCAGCAGATGGAGCAACCCATAGGGAGACACTGATCTACGAAAAAATTGTCGTCCCAGAAACAACCAAGTAAACGAAAGCTGTCAGGATGTACTGGCAACAAACGGAATGCAAATTCCACATCCGTTTTTGCCAGCAACGCCCCTTGACCACAACGCCTCACCCATTTTACCGCTTCATCGAATGACGTATAAACCACGGATGATTGTCCTGGATCTATACCATCATTGACCGACGCCCCTTTTGGGTATGACAAATGATGTATGAGACGAAAAGCATTCGGTTCTTCTTTGGGTACGGAGGTTCCCGAAATGGACCTGCCATGCGCCCCAAGGAAACCTCCTTGGTCAATTTTTGAGAGATAACATCAGGGTGCATCAGGGTGCAGGGCCACCGACTTCAGATTGCGATAAGGGGGGGAAGAAGTCGGATTACACTCACTGGGGATTACCAACCTGTCGTTAAAACCTCGAAACAAAAAAGCGGAAGCGCCCGAATCTGGGTATCTACTTAGGAACCGCTCCATCCCTTGTAACCCCCCCCCCCCCAGAGTCATCTCTTTTTCCTGAAGACTCATTGGAACGTCCTTTTCCCGCCTTGTAACATTTTGAGGAGGGGTGATTACCATTGCAGGACGAGCACTCGTGCTTGAAGCGACACGAGCTCCCGAAACGGCAAGACCCTTCATTGTATTGCCAACACAGCCCCTTTTTCTTTGCGGCCAGCTGTCCAGCGGAACCTGAACCACTGGCCCCACTCTGAAAGGGCTGGCTGCTACGACCCGACGGCATCGTCAATTCCATCCACAGCGTGATGTCTTTTTGATCCCAGCGAATCGCAGGACGCACCGCCTTGCGTTGTCGGAATTGCTCATCGTACCGGAGCCAGGCTATGCCGCCGTAAGCACGATGAGCCTTTCCTATACATTCCAAATAGCAAAATAAAGCAGAGCAACATTCTGGTTGCCGCTCCCCGATCACACTCGCCACAATGGAAAAAGCTTGTAGCCAAATTTGAAACGTACACGGAATCAATCGATAACGTCTACGTTCCTCCTCCTCCTTCTTACTTTCATCTGGCTTCGCTCTGTCAAGATTTAATTTTTCTAACTGAAGTAAGGAGTAAATCTCTACGTATTCTCCTCTCCATATGCGTTCTTTTACCTCCTGCTTTAAATGAGTCCCTAAAGGGCCCTCAAAACAAAGGTAAACCTCCCCTTTTGCTGCATCCCCCAACCTGACTTGATCACATGCCGGGGTGGGAGGGGGCACTGCTGGTGGGGCGGGTGATGAAGCCGGTGGAAGGCCGGGGCCTGACAAGTCCGGATTCACCCACGCCGCGAGAACAGAGGGTAATGGCGAAGGTAAAACCTGCGGCGGTGGGATTGCTGCTTGACCCGGGGTACCCACCCAAGCGATCGTTGGGTTAACAGGGGTTGTGGCAACAGGTGGGGAAACCGGCGGAACTTGCAAAACATCGCGTAAGCCCAACAACAAAGAATTCACCCAAGCCAAAGCAGAAGCAGAAGCAGGTAAGGCAGATGCAGCAACAGGCACAGCATTTAAAGGCACAACAACATTGTAACCCCTAACCGCACCGCCCACCCCAGCCCCCCCATAATAAGAAAGCCCAGTCTCACCTGGCTGCACCGGGCTTGAGCCCAGGTCAGCCGCAGCACCAGATCCATCCTAAAGGCCATCGTCTGACACTTCACCCTCCGAGGAGGAACCTGAGCTCTGCCTGGGGGAAACCCCGGCGACTCCTCGAGGAGGGCTTCTTTGCTCTTCACCCCTGAGCTGGGGCCTTTTTACTTTCTGGTGCGCTCTTTGGCCGGCAGAAGAGGGGGAAATAAGGGGGGGAGCCAGCCCAGGGAACTGGGCAGCCGTGATGCCAGCAGAGGGGGACTGCATGGCCTGGCTAGACGTCGAGGCACGCACCTCCGTGGTAGCTGCCGTGACAGGCCCGGGCGGGCCTGAAGAAGGGGGTCCCTGAAGCTGAGCCGGCCTCCCGGATTTGGCCGCCGTCTTGCCGCGGGCGGAGGCACCCGCCCTGGAATCACTCCGGCGCTGAGCAGGCCTGTTCCCGCTGTGGCGGAAACAGAAGGCGCCGGCGGTGCTAGTGGGGAAGGCTTTTTTCCTGCACCGCCGGTAGAGCCCCGCCGATGCTGGGGATTCCTCCCAGCCGCCTGCTTGCTGCCTGGCTTTGGCCGCTTGGCAGGGGGGGCTGGAGGATCCACATTGGGGCTCCCATTAGGGCGCTGAGCTCTGGGGGAAGCACTCGGACTGAGGCGCTCAGGAGGACGGACCGTCCGAGCCCTCGTGGCCACCCCGCTGCGACCGAGGCCGGAGCTGCATCCAGCGTACTCAGCTGGCCGGCCACCCTCTCGTCGCCATGCACGGCCGCCTCCTGGCGGATCCGTGCAATCAAGGCCTCCACTTCCATGCCCAAAAAGTTCACTGCGCAGCATGAGAGAGCTTCCTTTTCTTCCGGCGAACCTTGCCGCCGCTAGCTCCGCCCCCGCTATTTAAACCCCTCTTCCCTCCTGTCCCGCCCCTTCCAACTCCTGATTGGCCAGTCCCCACACGTCACCCCGAAGGCTCCCTAGCTTAACCCCTGCCAGGATGGAGGCGAATTTAGCCCCATCATGCGTGCCCTCCCCAGGTCCTGCGCCCCCAGTCCGGGCTTTCCTTTCCTTGCGTTGAAAGACATCCTTTGCTACAATTACTAGGTAGCGGTTCTACAATATTCTACAGCGGTTCTACAATATTCTGAGCATATAAGGGCATGAAAAAGCGATCATAGCTGGTCAACACAGGATCAGCCAGCATATCTGTATCATCTAGGAAGAAGCATACCGGATTAAGAAAAGGTTATTTCTGACTATGCCTGTTTGCTGATCTGTGAATTAATCAGCTATTCCTGCTGGTAAGGGTATTTTAGCCAAATTAATGAGAAGACCATTCTGATCTAGCAGTGGACTGTTTTTGGGCATTAAGAGGGTTGTTCAATAGAACCATCTGAGCGCGAGGTTCTTTTGGAGGACTATCTAAAGTATATGTATATATATGTTCTTCACTTACAGGCGAACTGGTAACGGCAATTTTGTCTCTTTGAGGGGCATATTGCCTTAAGATCTTTTAGTGGATTACCTGTACCAGTAGTTATGTGTTTTGTTCCCACAGGCGGACTTTTCATTCCCAATTTGAATTGTTGCATATTAATGTAATTGTTGCATAGTGATATTAATGTTACAGGGGCTGTCACGCACTTGAATTGGCACCCTTATTGGATGTATGTTAAATCTCTGTATGCATTATAGGCAGCGATCTCTGTTGCATTATAAGTAGTGGATGTGTATGTGGTGTAGAGCGCTTCACCTTTCTACATTTATAATTACTAGGTAATGCCTAATTATGTTGATCCAGGGATTTTATCTGATTTTATCTTATTTTTCAACCAAAATAACTATGTAACTATAAAAGACGTTTTGGAAGCAATTTAAAGGCCAGTTCCAGATTTCAGTTCGGTTTCTGGATTTCCTGGATAATGGGTTCAGATATCCGGATCGACTCAGATTTGAACGGTTCGAATTCGAATATTCGGATTTCAAAAACAGGTATCCGAGCACCACTGCTGATTAGTGTAGGCTAAACACCAGTAGAAACTGGGCAGAGACGGGAGGGTGCAGAATTCACCACCTGTGACGCCAGCATTACAATCTTCTCCCTCATAGCCTCTCATAATGCTAACACACTCACAGAGAAATCCCTGCTCAGCTCCGCAGCATTACCAGGTCTCAGCACCACACACAGCCAGCTCGTGCTGTCTCTGCACACCTCTGCCTTGAGCATGTCCAGCAGATATGACCGCACAACTGCCACTACCCAGAAGGCTGTGCTTCCTAGACCTAATTAATATACAGCCGTGGATATGTGGCCTCAGGGGGGCGTGGCTAATGTCTTAAAGCTGCATTAACACTGGCTTTGTGCATTTTTTTCTGGAAAGACCAGATTTTCCTTGATAAAGTGGACTGGGGGCTACACACTGGCAGTGAGTTGTTTTTGACCTCTTATATTTTATACTTTTTTGTGCCTCTGTATACACAAATTTTTTATGAAATCAGAAAGACATTGTACCACCTAAAGCCAACGATGAGAGGTAAAGAAATTCAATAGCATCATCACCCCAATTCTGCTTTATGGCAGTGAGGTATGGGGCCCGGTCTTCTATCTAGAGTTCTGTAAGTATCTTCTCCAAGTCCATCGCAGCACATCAAACTCAGCCTGCCGGGCAGAGCCAGGCAGATTTCCACTATGGCTGAATATCCAGTAGAGAGCTCTCTAATACTGGGCGCACATACAGAGCAGTAGCCCTGGCACTTACCACCATAAAGCCTCACTGTGCCACAGTGCCGAGGTCATACTGCATGCTCTGAAGCAAAGCATCGGTAACTAACCCAGTCAGGACCACCAACACAGCCCAAAAAAGGGACCATAGAAAGCTGCAGTGAACAATACCTAGAGGAATGGAGGAGTGACAGAAAGAACTCCCAGAAACTCACCATCTACCAATCCCTGCAGAGGGAGTACACAATGGCCCTGTACCTGTAGTGTGACCAGGGGGCCCTGGAAGATGAGGTCCACTTCCTACTACACTACAGCAAATATGCACCTGTGAGGACTGCCCACTTCCAGATACTCTCCGCCCACCTCCACAGATGAGAGAAAAGTCTACATCCCACTGGGGGAAGAGGGAACAATCATGCAAATAGCCTGTATGTTTCTGCCTGCCACCAACTGAGAGGAAAATGATAATCCACAGACTGTATGGACTGTATACTCCTTATACTGCCCACTATACCCTTCTCACCCAGCCCCCTATACTTTCCCTTATGTCCTCTCCACCCTTGTGGACCCTATACCCCAACCCCCCTATACCTTTCTCTTGTTCCTACAACCATCGCCTCCAATGCTAATGCTCATGTTTTGCTTTGGCAACAGTAAATGTATTTGGTCCTGCCAGTAAAGCTTTTTTGGATTTGGAAGCCAGGTATAGTTGCCCCTATTATAGCTAGCCAGGCATAATTGCCACCACAGTATGGTAGCCAGATGGACTCCCTCCTCCCTCCCCAGTATGTTAGCTAGATGTGCCCCACTCCCTCACTCCCCCCTCACTCCCCAGTATGGTAGCCAGACATAGGTACCTCCAATATAGCTAGCCAGGTATATGTGCCCCCAGTATAGGTAGCCAGGTATAGGTGTCCCCAGTATAGATAAACAGGTATAGGTGTTCCCAATATTGCTACACTGGTATAGGTGCCCACAGCATAGCTAGCCAGGTATAGGTGCCCCCAGTATAGGTTTAACAGCAATAGGTGCCTCCAGTATAGCTAGCCAGGTATATGTGCTCCCAGTATAGGTAGCCAGGTATAGGTGTCCCCAGTATAGGTAGCCAGGTATAGGTGTCCCCAGTATAGATAAACAGGTATAGGTGTCCCCAATATTGCTACGCTGGTATAGGTGCCCACAGTATAGCTAACCAGTTATAGGTGTCTCCAGTATAGGTATCCAAGTATAGGTGCCCTCAGTATAGGTAGCCAAGTATAGGTGCCCCCAGTATAGGTTAATCAGGTATAGATGTAACCCAATATAGGTAGCCAGGTATAGGTGCTCCCGTATATGTAGCCAGGTATAGGTAGCCAGGCAGCGGTAGTGCAGCGTTGGGCAGAGTGGGCTACAGTGGCAGAGTGGGTACTCATATTGCTGGGATCCAGAGCTGCATGTACTTGCTGGAATCTAGCTTTACATGTACTTAATTCTTCCTGGTACAGCGTTCCATCTCACAGTAACAGCGCCCCCTAGCAGGTGCTGTTACTATAAGATGAAATGCAGGACCAGGTAGTAGGTACATGCAGAGCTGGATCCCGGCAATGTGAGTGTCTAATTACCTCAAATTACAAACAGACAAAAAAGCGGGGTTTTCTAAGAATCAATATTCTCTTGTTTATTCTTCGTTCATAAATTCTTCATATTGCGGACAAGATGTGTAGATACAAAACCAGACTTCCAATTCACATAAAAAGACTGCCTGACATGTGTTTCTTGGGCAAAGACCGCTTCCTCAGAGGCACACCGTATACACATATAGCACCGGCGCTGACAGCGGTTTCTCTTTAGACTTCAGATTGCAGTGTTATTTGGCATTAGCCCACGGATGTTTGTATACAGTGTGTCTCTGAGGAAGCGGTCTTTGGCCGTGAAACACATGTCAGGCAGTCTTTTTATGTGAATTGGAAGTCTGGTTTTGTATCTACACATCGTGTTCGCAATATGAAGAATTTATGAACGAAGAATAAACAAGAGAATATTGGTTCTTAGAAAACCCCGCTTTTTTGTCTGTTTGTAATTTGTCATAATACTTAGGGGTGAAACCACATCATTTTTATCTTGTCTATATGAGTGTCTAATGACCTGCTTAGCCGCTGTTCCTGTGCCCACCGCTCTCCCCCCACCCCCCACACAGCACATGGAGAGGACAAGCAACCCTCCCTAGGAGCATGGGCACGTTTGCGACAGAAACCGCTGCAACTGTGGCCCCTACGCCACTGAGCTAAACTATCTGTCAACAGATTTTGTCCCATGTGGCATGTGCTTCTGTGCCTTCCCTGTGCTTCTATGCCTCCTCCCGTGCCAGAACATTCTCAAGCTCTTGTTCAATCAAATGTCCCCAGTCACTAACAGACAGCTTTCTTACCACTCCTTCCCAAAGTTCTAACAGAGTATGCCCCAGCGTTAATAAATCATTTCTGGCCATATATGAAAAACACATCCTCATCACATCATCAATCTCACGCTGGCATGTTCCCAGTTATATGTAGGTAGTATGTGGGAGAGGAGGTCTCAGTTTGAGAGCAGGAAGGAGTTTGCTCAGCTTTAGAGTCTCAGCTTGAGAACAGGAAGGTGGTGGCTGGATAGTGTAATGGTTAAGAGCTCTGCCTCTGACACAGGTGACCTGCGTTCGAATGTCGGCTCTGCCTGTTCAGTAAGCCAGCACCTATTCAGTAGGAAATCTTGGGCAAGTCTCCCTAACACTGCTACTGCCTATATAGTGCGTACTAATGGTTGCTGCTCTGGCGCTTTGAGTCCGCCAGGAGAAAAGCGCAATATAAATGTTCTGTGTTTGTTCTGTGTTTTGCTGGCACTAAAGATGAGTCAGCATCAGCAAGTAGCTATTCTGGTTCTAGCAGCCATCACAGATTTTGAGAAGCAAAAGATACAGAGTTGTCTTCTGCTTGTTTGCACTACCTGCAACCCCACCAGCACCCACAGCCTCCTACCCACAACTTGACCTGCAACCCATTTAGAAACAGTACAGGTATTATTAATATTGATTTATATAGTGCCAGCATCTTCGGTAGTGCTGTACACAGGTCCGGATATACCTTTCAGGAGCCTATAGGCACAGATGTCCTGGCACCTTAGACTTCACCCTCCATGAATCTACAAACCCCTGCCGAACCGCACGTGTGCTGGCTGTCCCAGCTGTTAATTCTCCCTTACTTCCCCTGCCCCTCATGGGTAGCTACAGGTGCCCTCTTAAAATTTAGGGTACCTATGGCTACCTACTTCTAAGTAGCTAGAGGTGCCCCCAAGTATTAGGTAACAAGAGGAACCTCAGTATTCAGTAACTAGGCGCCCCTTACTGAAGGGAGATCTCGTCAGTGAAATGTTGAGAGCAGGGTGAATAACCCCTCATCAGGAGGGAGGGAGGAGCTCAGGAAGGGGAGTGAGCCGCCTTTCCATCATCAGGCGCCTGTAGGCACGTGCCTACAGTGCCTTATGGTAAATCCGGCCCTGGCTGTACAATAGCATACAGGGTATAACAATACAAAGTATACAACACAACAGTTGATTCAAGACAAGAGGGTATAACAGCTAATGCAGTGAACAAATTAACTACATATTTTACACAGGAGTGGGAGGTATGTACACCCATTACACAGCGTTGTGAGTCTAAACATTTAAGGTCTAGGACAGTAGGTAAAGGGAAGCTGTGTGTAGAGTGGTAGAAGTGGTGGTTAGTAGGCAGTGTCCTAGGTAGGAGAGTATGCTTTCCTGAAGCGGTGAGTTTTCAGATTGTGCCTAAAAATAGTAAGTGTGAATGAGTGGCGGATGTGCTGAGGGAGAGTGTTCCAGAGGAGGGGAGAGGATCGAGAGAAGTCTTGTAAGCAGGAGTGGGAAGAGGTGACCAGGGAAGAAGACAGAAGGATACCATTAGCAGAGCGAAGATTGCATGTAGGATGGTAGGATGGTATCTGATAATAAGTTGATTAAGATAGGAAGGAGCTATGTTGTGGAGAGCTTTGTAGGCGAGAGTAAGGTGCGTACACACGCACTACATCCGGCAACGACGGGTCCGTCAGACCCTCCCACTGGGCGGACGTTCAGCCGACAGTAGTGCGTGTGTATGCGCTGTCGTGGACTGATAAGGCTGTTTCTGAACGATTCGCTCAGCAGATCGTTCAGAAACAGCCTTATCAGTCCGCCGACAGTGCGTACACACGTGCTACTGTTGGCTGAACGTCCGCCCAGCGGGAGGGTCAGGCGGACCCATCGTTGCCGGATGTAGTGCGTGTGTGCGCACCTTAAAGAGGAACTCCAGTGAAAATATTGTAATAAAAAAAGTGCTTAATTTTTACAATAATTATGTATAAATGATTTAGTCAGTGTTTGCTCATTGTAAAATCTTTCCTCTCCCCGATTTACATTCTGACATTTATTACATGGTGACATTTTTACTGTGGGCAGGTTATGTAGCTGCTGCTCAAGCAATAAAGTGTATGCTAAAGCAGTCACTCTCCCAGGACTCCCTGCCTGGTCCGCTCAATCCTTCAGTGGGTCACCTCTTCCACTAAGACAGAATCCAATTGCAGGTAGAAGGAGGCACTCAAAAGGCGTATAAACGTAGTTTATTCCGCAAGCAGCTAACACAACATGTTTCGGGGTTTCCCCCTTTCTCAAGTGTACAAGCCACCACAATCGTACAAACACTTATGAAACCTAGTGCACCACACCCTCAATAGAGCCCCACCTATTTGGTCAGCTGACCAGTGATTGTGAGAAACAATTTTAACCCCTCAGGGAATCATCTTACTGGGCACTACATACAAAGATGTCTACCCAGTAACAGTAAACACCTAAGACACATCAGCATCAGCAAAATTTGCGTTCAAATTCACATATAACAATGTTTAAGCAAAAAATGCATGGACAAGTACATGTACAGCAATCTAATCCTTCTAATCAATCTATACGGAGACTCACTGCCCAGGGACACGGAGGTTCCCTCTCTCCACCACCCACCATTCGATGACATGGCATCAATACCTGGGGAAGAAAACAGAACAACGCAATATGTCAATAACATTTCACAAAAAGCATTTCAAGCTAAACATATCATTTAACCCTCTAGGGGAGATGGAGTCCAATCTTCTCATCCATCTTGCTTCCCTTTGGAGCAAAATTCTGTCCCTATCTCCCCCTCTGCTGAGTGGTGGAACCTGGTCCAATACCACCCACCTCAACTGCGACACCCCATGACCAAGGGCGTGAAAATGTTTGCCCACTGGGGTGTGAGTGTTTGGTTTGGTGGGATTGAATCCTCGGATAGAGCTCCTATGCTCCTGAACCCTAGTTTTCACATCCCTGGTGGTCTTACATACATACATCAGGCCACAGGGACACTTCAATGCATAGACCACAAACACACTGTTGCACGTATACATTGACCGAATCTGAATCTTTTCTCCCGTGTGCGGATGGTTCACATATTCACCTTTCATTATCGCCCCGCAGCAGTTGCAGCCCATGCAAGGAAATGTCCCTCTTTTACTCGTCAGTTTGCTCATTTCGACCCATCGTGTGGACAGGTCCACTTTACTGACCATATTCTTAATGGTCTTGCCCCTTTTATATGAGTACAATGGTGGCTCTTTGAACAATTCCCCGTAAGTAGGGTCTTGCTGAAGGACTGGCCAATACCTGTTGACCACATTCCTCACTAGACCAGACTGTTTGCAAAAAGTTTGCACAAAGGGTATTTTCCCAGCTTGTTTGTTCTTTTTAATTTCACCCCCCAATAATTGGGACCTCTCCACTTTCAACTTCTGATCTAGCCCTCGCTAAGGTGGTGGGATCATATCCCTTACTCACAAACTTGTCAGTGAGCATACTTGCTGCCCTGCGATAACCATCTTCTGTGGAAGCTATCCTTCTAGCCCTCAACAACTGACCTTTAGGTATAGCCTTGATTACGTTTCTGTTGTGAAAGCTCTCCACTCTTAAAAGGTTGTTCCGATCTGTCGGCTTTGTATACAGATCTGTTCGCAACCCATCTGGAGTGACCGAGATTGCCACATCCAGATAGTGGATAACTCTATCCGAGTGTTCCATTGTAAACTTGATGGTTGGATGTGCCTGATTCGCCTCATCAACCATTGATTGGAGCTCCTCTAGCTCACCCTCCCACAGTATCAACACATCATCCACAAACCTGAAATACTTCAACATCTTACCACAATATTTTTCATTGTTCCTACTTACGGGGAATTGTTCAAAGAGCCACCATTGTACTCATATAAAAGGGGCAAGACCATTAAGAATATGGTCAGTAAAGTGGACCTGTCCACACGATGGGTCGAAATGAGCAAACTGACGAGTAAAAGAGGGACATTTCCTTGCATGGGCTGCAACTGCTGCGGAGCGATAATGAAAGGTGAATATGTGAACCATCCGCACACGGGAGAAAAGATTCAGATTCGGTCAATGTATACGTGCAACAGTGTGTTTGTGGTCTATGCATTGAAGTGTCCCTGTGGCCTGATGTATGTAGGTAAGACCACCAGGGATGTGAAAACTAGGGTTCAGGAGCATAGGAGCTCTATCCGAGGATTCAATCCCACCAAACCAAACACTCACACCCCAGTGGGCAAACATTTTCACGCCCTTGGTCATGGGGTGTCGCAGTTGAGGTGGGTGGTATTGGACCAGGTTCCACCACTCAGCAGAGGGGGAGATAGGGACAGAATTTTGCTCCAAAGGGAAGCAAGATGGATGAGAAGATTGGACTCCATCTCCCCTAGAGGGTTAAATGATATGCTTAGCTTGAAATGCTTTTTGTGAAATGTTATTGACATATTGCGTTGTTCTGTTTTCTTCCCCAGGTATTGATGCCATGTCATCGAATGGTGGGTGGTGGAGAGAGGGAACCTCCGTGTCCCTGGGCAGTGAGTCTCCGTATAGATTGATTAGAAGGATTAGATTGTTGTACATGTACTTGTCCATGCATTTTTTGCTTAAACATTGTTATATGTGAATTTGAACGCAAATTTTGCTGATGCTGATGTGTCTTAGGTGTTTACTGTTACTGGGTAGACATCTTTGTATGTAGTGCCCAGTAAGATGATTCCCTGAGGGGTTAAAATTGTTTCTCACAATCACTGGTCAGCTGACCAAATAGGTGGGGCTCTATTGAGGGTGTGGTGCACTAGGTTTCATAAGTGTTTGTACGATTGCGGTGGCTTGTACACTTGAGAAAGGGGGAAACCCCGAAACATGTTGTGTTAGCTGTATATGTAGCTGCTGCTAGCTGTTTTGGCTGTTAGAGACAGCTGTAAACAGCTAATTCCTGTCTGTAAACCTTGTTACATTGTAACAAACTGCCAAAAGTACAGCGGTCCCAGAGCTTCTTGTGGTAGGGGTTTCAGCACAAAATCAGTCATACAGCACCCCCTGATGGTCTGTTTGTGAAAAGCAATATATTTCTCATTTAAAAGGGGGTATCAGCTACTGATTGGGATAACGTTCAATTCTTGGTTGGAGTTTCTCTTTAAAGATTTTAATTGTATCCTTAGTGTAACTGGCAGCCAGTGAAGGGACTAACAGAGGGGGATTGGGCTGGAGAAGCGGGAGGAGAGGTGGATGAGTCATGCAGCAGAGTTAATGATAGACTGTAGTGGGGCTAAACTGTTGGCAGGGAGGCCGCAGAGCAGAAAGTTGAAATAGTCTAGTCGGGAAATAATCAGGGCATGTACCAGAAGTTTGGTAGTGTCCTGTGTTAGAAAAGGGTGGATGCAGGAGTTGACAAGAGGAGGATAGTTTGTCAATGTGTGGTTTGAATGAGAACCTAGAGTCCAAAATTACACCTAGACAGCGAGCCTGGGGGACAGGTGTTATAGAAGTGCCATCAACAGAAATAGTGACGAATTGAGTTGTGAGGTGGGAAGACTACTATTTCAGTCTTGTCCATATTGAGTTTTAGAAAACGGGAGGACATGAAGGAGGCGATTGCATTTAGACAGTCCGGGATACGAGCTGTTAAGGTGTCCAAGTCAGGTGCTGAAATGTAGATCTGGGCATCGTCAGTGTATAGGTGATATTGGAAACCAAAGGAGCTGATGAGCTGGCCAAGACCATATGTGTAGATAGAGAAAAGTAGAGGTTCGAGTACAGAGCCTTGGGGAACTCCAACATTAAGGGGACGTGGAGAGGAGGTGGTGCCGAAGTAGGCAACTCTTAAAGTCCAATCTGAGAGGTAGGAGAAAAGCCAGGAGAGAGTAAGACCTTGAATGCCCATGGATGAAAGGATTAGGAGAAGTAGAGGGTGGTCCACTGTGTCAAAAGTGGAAGAGAGGTCAAGGAGGATAAGAATAGAGTAGAGGCCGTTAGATTTAGCAATCGCCAGGTCGTTGGTTACATTAAGTAGAGCAGTTTTGGTTGAGTGCTGGGGTGGAATCCAGATTGGAGGTAATCAAACAGAGAATTGGCAGTGAGGTGATGGACTAAGTCAGTATAGACTTTAGCTCAAGTAGTTTTGAAGAGAAGGGGAGAAGAGAAATAGGTCGGTAGTTGGGGAGGTAGGAGGGGTCAAGAGAAGGTTTTTTAAGTATAGGTGTTATAAGGGCTTGTTTGAAGGAGGTTGGAATGATGCCTCTGGTGAGAGAAACGTTGAAGAGGGAGGTTAAGGCAGGTAAGATGGTAGAGGATAAGTGAGTAATGAGGTGGGAGGGCATGGGGTCAAGGGGGCATGTAGTGGGACATGATTTAGAGATGAGAGAGGAGACAGTGAGTTCAGTTAGTGGTGAGAAGGTTGTCAGGGAAGATGTAATGTAAGGTTTGGGGTATGTATGGAAAGAGGAGGCTGCTGGTTAAAGTTTTTTCAGATGTTGGTAGTTTTATCACTAAAGAAGGAGACAAAGTCCTCGACTGAGATGCAGGGAGTGGGAGGTGGAGGTGGTGGCCGGAGGAGGGAGTTGAATATAGCAAAGAGTAGTGTGAGGAGATTAGTGTAACGAGCGGCGGGGGTGCTGCAGGGACTTGCGGCATGACCACAGACGCTATCCCCGCCGCTCAGTCTGACAGGACACCGCGGCTCTCCGCCGCGCATAGGGACCGGGCTATGCGTGCGCGTGCCCGGTGGCAGGACCTTTATTGTTTGAGAAGGCAGGTCAGCTGATCCGGCGATCAGCTGACACCAGCCAACCTATCGCATGCTGTATTTGGTTTCAGCCCCCTGGGCGGGTGAATTGAACTTGCTTTTGCTACTTAAGCTTGGAGATGTCATTTGCTCTTTGTCTGTTGTTGCGAATACTCAGTGTTAGCGCTCAGACCTTTGATAGCTGTAATCAGTAGCATTCAATACCATTGTATTTATCTGTGTATGACTCTTTGCCTAGTTCTGACTATTCTTCCTGCCCTGTGATTCCGTACTTCTGCTCATCTGATCTCGTTGCCGACCTTTTGCCTGAAGCTCACTCTGAACCTGCCTGTCGATTCTGTACCTCTGCTCATCTGACCTTGTTGCCGACCTTTGCCTGAACCTTACTCCGAACCTGCCTGTTGATTCTGCACTTCAATCTGCCCGTCTGCTGCCTACCGGTTCAGTGTGACTACTCTCTCTCACCAGTGGGCCCTCGCCACTGGTGAGGTTACCACTGATCTCCTATCAGTATAATATACCGTTTGCACCAATCACTACACTTGTGCTATAAAGCTTTACGCTCTCTATTTGTATATCTGTATTATTTGTGATACTGCAGATCACCAAATAATCAGATATCAGCTGCCTTGCTGACACATTGTTACATAACAACAGACCAAAACCGTTATGGAGACACTGTGTAATCAGGTCCAGGCTCTGACCGAGGCAGTAAACAATCTGACTGTCACGGTCAATTCGCAACAAACACAGCTTAATCAACTGTCTAAAGCGGTGCATGCACTGCAGAACCCTACTGTACCAGTGCCATCCCCTCCTGTTATGGAGCCGAGAATGTCTCTCCCAGAGAAATTCTCGGGTCACAGGTCAGATTTTAGGAACTTTAAAAATCATTGCATGTCCTATTTTGAGTTGCAGCCCACATCTTCTGGTTCAGAACAACAGAGAGTCACCTTTATTAAGACACTTTTATCAGGGGACTCCCAGACTTGGGCTTACAGTCTACCTGATGGTCATGAGGCATTATCTTCTGTTCAGGGGTTTTTCGATTCTATGGCCGTAATTTATGATGATCCCGACATTGCGGTTACAGCTGAAAGAAAGTTGAGAACCCTACGTCAGGGACATAATACTGTCGAAACTTATGCGGCAGAGTTTAGGAGGTGGGCAGTTTCAGCTAAATGGGGACAATTTGCTCTGTTGAATTGTTTTTTGACAGGCCTATCAGACGCAGTTTCTGATGTGATGATCAGTCATCCTGAGCCCAAAACTGTGCATGAAGCAATTTCCTTAGCGGTTAGAATTGATCGCCGTATTTGTTACCAAAAACAGAGCAGGTCCAGGGCTTCTATTAAACCCGTTTCCCTTTCTGGGTCCACTCCTGTGTCTCAAGACGAACCAATGCAGTTCGGTCATTCCAGGTTGTCTGAGTTAGAAAAGAACAGGAGAAGAAAAGAGGGTCTATGCCTGTATTTCGCAGAGAAAGGTCATGTGGTACAAAATTGTCCAAGAAAGGCGGAAAACTCCTCTGCCTAGGTATAGTTAGAGGTACTACCCTAGGCGAGTCAGTTTTACCTCTACCCGATGAAAGATTATTACTGCCTTGTTCCATAACTTGGGGAGATCAAGTAATATCTACCCAAGCATTCATTGATTCTGGCTCGGCTGCTAATTTTATAGATCTTACTTTTGCCCGTAAATGGGGTATTCCTAATTTTCCATTGGACAGACAAATTTTTGTTACCGCAATTGATGACTCTCCTTTACAGGGTAGACAGTCTCTTTCTCAGACGCCTGTTCTTTCATGTCATGTGGGGGTGCTCCACAAGGAAAAAATTCTATTTTTTGTACTACAAATGGCCACTTCTACAGTGATTCTTGGTATGCCTTGGTTGAAAAAACACTCTCCTCAGATAGACTGGAGTTCTGGCCAACTGTTAAGCTGGTCTCCATATTGTTATCATCATTGTATGGAGAGAGTTACCGTATGTGCTACCAAGATTCATGTAGAAGGTGCCCCATCTCAGTTTTCTGATTTTCCAGATGTATTTTGTCCCAAATCGGCAGACAAACTCCCTCCACATCAGAGTTTTGACTGCCCCATTGATCTGAGACCTGGTACCATGCCCCCTAGAGGTCATATATATAACCTTTCTGGTCCTGAGAAGACCGCTATGAAAGAGTACATTGAAGAGAACCTGGCTAAAGGTTTTATCCGTCCTTCCAAATCTCCAGCAGGGGCAGGATTCTTTTTTGTTCAGAAAAAGGATGGTGGATTACGGCCCTGTATTGACTACAGGGAACTGAACAAGATTACCATAAAAAATTGTTATCCACTTCCGTTGATTGATGATTTGTTTTCGCAAATCACCAATGCCAGTGTTTTTTCTAAATTGGACCTACGAGGAGCATATAATCTTGTTCGTATCCGTAAGGGTGACGAGTGGAAGACGGCGTTTAACACACCCGACGGGCATTACGAATACCTCGTTATGCCCTTCGGGTTGTGTAATGCTCCTGCCGTCTTCCAAGAACTCGTGAATGAGATTTTTAGGGAAGTGTTGGGCCACTTTGTCTTAGTCTATCTAGACGACATTCTGATCTATTCCAAGAGTCTTTCAGAACATCGGGAGCATGTTAGATTCGTTTTACAGAAACTCAGGCAGAACAGTCTATATGCTAAACTCGAGAAATGCATTTTCGAAGTAACTGAAGTACCTTTTCTGGGGTATATAATCTCTACCTCAGGTTTGACTATGGACCCCAAAAAAGTCTCCCAGTGCTGGAATGGCCTCAGCCTCTCGGCTTGAAGGCACTCCAGAGATTTCTGGGATTCGCAAATTATTATAGAAAATGTATTAAAGGTTTCTCCTCAGTGGTGTCCCCACTTACTGACCTCACTAAAAAAGGGGCTGACACTTACAATTGGCCAGAAGAGGCTCAATCCGCTTTTTCATTGTTAAAAAACTTGTTTTGTTCCGCCCTTATTCTTCGTCATGTAAATGTCAGCTGTTCCTTTATTGTGGAAGTGGATGCATCCGAGATAGGGGTGGGAGCAGTCCTATCTCAGCATTCGGGTTATCAGGGCCGTCTGCACCCGCATGCATTCTTTTCCCGCAAGTTTTCTCCTGCAGAGAGGAATTACGACATCAGGAACAGAGAGCTTTTGGCAATTAAACTGGCTTTCGAGGAGTGGCGTCATTGGTTAGAGGGAGCTGAGCACATGATTATAGTGTATACAGATCAAAAGAACCTAGAGTACATTGAGGGGGCTAAGAGACTCAACCCCAGACAAGCCCGCTGGTCTCTATTTTTCTCTAGGTTCAGATTTATAATTACTTATCAGCCAGGAAACAAAAACGTTAAGGCTGATGCCCTATCCCCGTGTTTCGAACCTGAGACTGCTAAACCCTCAGATCCCGTGAATATCTTGCCAGACAACGTTGTACTGGCTGCCACAGAAACTAGAGAAAATTTGATGGCCTCCCTTGAGTCATTTCATCAGCATTCCCCAGAGGGAAAATCTGAAGGAGTATTGTTTGTGCCCCTGCATTTACGGCTTCAAATTTTACAGATGTTTCATGACCATAAAAATGCAGTTCATCCAGGTGTTGAGAGAACACAAGAGTTATTGTCTAGATGTGTTTGGTGGCCATCAATAGGAATGGATTGCAGTGAGTTTGTAAAGGCTTGCACGGTCTGTGCTAGAAACAAGCCTTCCAGACATGCCCCTGCAGGAACTTTGCAGCCATTACCTACACCTGAGGAACCATGTACGCACATATCCATGAATTTTGTTGGCGAACTTCCTCGGTCTGAAGGCATTTGGGTGTTGTTATTTGGGTGGTGGTAGACCGTTTCAGTAAAACGGCTCACTTTGTTTCATTGAAAGGTCTCCCATCCGCTCAGGAATTGGCGGATCTCTTTATGCATCATGTCTTTCGGTTACACGGTATTCCTGAAAGCGTAGTGTCAGATAGAGGAGTCCAATTTGTGTCAAAATTCTGGCAGGCATTTTGCCAACATCTGGGAATGGAATTGTCATTTTCTTCTGGGTACCTTCCACAGACAAATGGGCAAACGGAGAGAGTTAACCAATCCTTGGAGCAGTTCAATTGGTGCTATGTGTCCGATTCTCAACAAGAATGGGCTAAATTCCTCCCATTTGCAGAATTTGCACATAACAACCTCAAGAATGCATCCTCAGGGTTCGCTCCTTTCTAGGTGGTCACAGGAAGATCACCTAGATTTTCTCCTTTCCCGGTGGTAGCCTCTCCTTTCCCCGCTCTGGAAAATTGGCAAGGCTCCTTGAAAAGAATGTGGACCCTGATAAAAAGCAATTTAGAAACAGCCTTTAAAGTTCAAAAGAAGCAAGCAGACAAATAAACGTTCTTTGGAATGGGAATTTGTTCCAGGTGACACGGTCTGGGTTTCTACGCGTCATATTGCCTTGAGGCAACCTTTAACTAAACTGGGACCCAGATTCATTGGCCCATACCCAGTGTCTAAGAAAATTAATAAGGTGACCTATAGAGTGACTCTACCAGCTAGCATGAAAGGAGTCAGATCATTCCATGTGTCTCTTTTGAAACCTGCTGTGTATGTGGATTCCTCTCCCCCCCCCCCCCCCCCCCCCATGGTGATTGATGGGGAGCCTGAGTTCGAAGTTGAGGAAATCTTGGATTCTCGGTGGGTGCAAAATTCACTGCAGTACCTTGTCCATTGGAGGGGGTATGGGCCAGAGGAGAGGTCATGGGTTCCGGCGCGTTGCCTTCATGCTGAGGAACTTAGACAGAAGTTCCATGAGTCACATCCTGAGAAGCCACATAAAGGGTGTCCGGAGTCCACTCCTCAAGGCGGGGGGGGGGTACTGTAACGAGCGGCGGGGGTGCTGCAGGGACTTGCGGCATATCCCCGCCACTCAGTCTGACAGGACGCCGCGGCTCTCCGCTGCGCATAGGGACCGGGCTACGCGTGCGCGCGCCCGGCGGCAGGACCTTTATTGTTTGAGGAGGCAGGTCAGCTGATCCGGCGATCAGCTGACACAAGCCAATCTATCACATGCTGTCTTTGGTTCCAGCCCCCTGGGCGAGTGAATTGAACTTGCTTTTGCTACTTAAGCTTGGAGATGTCATTTGCTCTTTGTCTGTTGTTGCGAATACTCAGTGTTAGCGCTCAGACCTTTGATAGCTGTAATCAGTAGCATTCAATACCATTGTATTTATCTGTGTATGACTCTTTGCCTGTTTCTGACTATTCTTCCTGCCCTGTGATTCTGTACTTCTGCTCATCTGATCTCGTTGCCAACCTTTTGCCTGAACCTCACTCTGAACCTGCCTGTCGATTCTGTACCTCTGCTCATCTGACCTTGTTGCCGACCTTTGCCTGAACCTCACTCCAAACCTGCCTGTCGATTCTGTACTTCAATCTGCCCGTCTGCTGCCTACTGGTTCAGTTTGACTACTCTCTCTCACCAGTGGGCCCTCGCCACTAGTGAGGTTACCGCTGATCTCCTATCAGTATAATACCATTTGCACCAATCACTACACTTGTGCTATAAAGCTTTATGCTCTCTATTTGTATCGTATTATTTGTGATACTGCAGATCACCAAATAATCAGATATCAGCTGCCTTGCTAATACATTGTTACAATTAGTGAGGAGAAGTATGAACGTTTGGCTGCTGTGAAGGCCTGTCTGAGTGTGTGCAAAGCCTCTTTGTAACTGTGAAAATGGTCAGGCAAGTTATTTTTTTGCCAGCACCGTTCAGCTATCCGGGAGTGGTATTTCAGTAGTTTGATCTCCTCATTAAGCCAGGGTTGTTGAAGGGCCCAAAGTCGGTAGAATGTGAAGGAGGGAGCCACAGAGTCAATGGCTGAAGTTAAGGTGATGTTATATATTGATCATCTGCTAGTTCAGGGTCAATAAAAGAAGATAGAGTAAGTAGAGGATGCAGAGAGGTTGATAGTGATTGGGGGTTGAGATTGCATATGTTGCGGAACTTGTGTACATAAGTGTGTCATGGGGATGTTTAGGGACTGGATAACAGGTTTTTAAATTTGAGTAGGTTATGATCAGACGGTGGGAGGGAAGAGTATATGAGTTTGGATAGGGAACATCAACTTGTGAATATTAGGTTGAGTGTGTGCCCGGTCCTGTCCCATATTCCGGGTAACCCGTGGGTACCACCTGACCCGATGCAGGCCTCTGCTTTATGGAGCTTGATTTTATGTAATGATTTTTATGTGTTCCTGTATACAGGTTCATTTAAAACTGGATATTTCTTTATTTACAATTCCATTTCAATTTTCTCTATCTTCTAGATTCATGTTGGAGGTATGGTGTTTTCGCCTGGCTCTATTAACGTGATATCAGACAGCCTCTTAACGCTACCTGCAATTGTAAGCATAGCTGCTGGTGGAAGTCTGCTACTCATTATTGTCATTATTGTGCTCATTGCTTACAAGCGCAAGTCCAGAGAAAATGACCTAACCTTGAAGAGGCTGCAGATGCAGATGGATAACCTGGAATCAAGAGTTGCTCTTGAGTGCAAAGAAGGTAAGTGATATTTTAGTCAGAATGAGAGAAACAAACCCACTGGGGTGTTATGCTGAGCTCACACTTATGATTTCACTCTGGTACTTTTGATTTAAAGGAATACTTAAGGGAAACAAAAAAAATGACATTTACTCACCCAGGGCAGCCCTCAGCCCCCTGAAGCTGGATGGTGCCCTCGCAGCCCCGCTCCGATCGTCCTGTCCCCGCCGGCGGCTACTTCCGGGTTCGGCGACAGCCGCCGACAGGCTGGGAACGCGGCTGATTTTCCGCGTTCCCACTCGCCTTTAATAACATAATTGCATCTGTAGAAAATGAAGCTCATAAACTAAGTACAATCAATAAAATACAATTATTTTCAATGCAGATTAGGAATTGCATCAAATGGGAGAGGTAGAAAATATAGGTCAAATGGAATTGAATACCAGTAGTTCATTTTATAACATTTAATCAATTGTTTTAAATCCTTTATATGAAATAATAGTTGCGTGTGCTAAAAAAAAAAATAATTCTACTGAAATGTAAAAATCTCAAGCATTAGAACACCTAAGGCTGCATGATACTTTGTGCTTATCCTATAGGACTTTGCAGCAGATTCACTAGCTGCCAATTCACTTTGTGAGCATTAACCTTGCACAATCTTCACTTTAGGCACAATGTAGAACAGCATTCAGATTTCAAATGTAGAGCCTCTAAATGAGAGCAGAAAAAAATGGCCTAACACATGTTTCTCATTGAAAGGCCACTTCCTCAGAGGCACACGGTTCAATTTCAGTTGCCATGTACTCAGCATATATCTGGGATACAATCAGGGAACGTGATCCCTGCCGAGTGTGTACTCCATAGAATTGGGAATATTCCCACTTCTGTGGAGTACACACTCAATGGGGATCACTTTCTGTTTTTTCTACTGTCATTTGGCGACTAGAGTTGTCCGATTTTGGTTCGCAAACCTCGAACTCGAACGTGCGAAAAAAGTTTGCGAACATGCAAACTTTTCGAAATGCCATAGACTTCAATGGGCAGGTGAACTTTCAAAACTACAAACATTAATTGTGGCCACTAAAGTGATGGAAAAGATGTTTCAAGGGGTCTAACATCTGTAGGGGGGCATGGCAGAGTGGGATACACATGGCTTTGACGCACAGCAGGGTTTAAGGGCAGAAATACAATGTTATTGCTAAATTGAAGGCCTAAAGTGCTTTAAAACATCTTGCATGTGCATACATCAATCAAGTAGTGTAATAAGTGTACTGCTTCACACTGACAGACTAAACTCACTGTGTAACGCACCGCAAACAGCTGTTAGTGTAGTTATTGCCGTGCTGGACTGGTGCGCACCATGGTGAGAGTGCAGGCGATGGCAGTTTTCAAGCCCATATGGTCGGGCTGAGGTAGCTGAATGACAGAACAACAGTGACTGAGTGACTGCTAGCAGCGGCCTTAAAAATTCAGGAATCCACCTGGAGTCTTGGACCCTGTTGGTGGTGGCAGAAAAGGCAGTCAAATGGCGTGCAGGCAGAGATGCTGTATGTGGAGACTGACTAAGTCTTCAGGCAGGCAGTAGCCCTCCGGGATCCATGCCTCATTTATTTTTATAAAGGTGAGGTACTGAACACTTTTGTGACCTAGACAACTTCTCTTCTCACTGACAATGCCTCAAGGTCCTTTCTGACAGGATGCTTGAGGCAGGGCAAGACAGAAGTTGGATGGCAAATTGTGACAGCTCTGGCCACAGGTCAAGCTTGCATACCCAGTAGTCCAGGGATTCATTGCTGCTCAGAGTGTCTACATCCACACTTAAGGCCAAGTATTCGGCCATCTGCTGGTCGAGGCGTTGGTGGAGGGTGGATCCAGAATGGCTAAGGCAAGGTATTGGAGTAAAGAATGTCCGCATGTCCGACATCACCATGAGATCGCTGGAGCGTCCTGTTCTTGCCTGCGTGAACATGGGAGGAGGAGGAAGATTACTGGCAGTGGCACCCTTATTCCATTGTGCTTGTGACATCACCCTTAAACACACTGTAAAGCATAGTTGCCAGCTTGTGCTGCAAGTGCTGCATCCTTTCTGCCTTCTGGTGATTTGGTAATATCTCCGCCACTTTGTGCTTATACCGAGGGTCTAGTAGTGTTGTCACCCAGTAATGGTCATTCCTCGTAAGTTTTTTTATACGAGGGTCCCTCAACAGGCTGGACAGCATGAAAGACGCCATCTGCACAAAGTCGGATGCGGCTGTACTAGCCATCTCGTCTTGCTCTTCCTCAGTGATGTCAGGTAAGTTCACCTCCTTCCCCCAGCCACGAACATTACCACGGGAAAGGTGAGCAGCACAAGCCCCCTGCAATGCTTGCTGCGGTTGTTCTTCCGCCTCCTCCTAAAAAAAAAACACCTTCCTCATCTGACTCCTCTTCCCCAGACGACTCCTCCTCCTACCCCCCCCCCCTTTGTGATGCCGCAGGTATTGATGATGCCGCAGGTGATGTTTCCAAAAACTCTTCCTCCTCTTCCTGTTCCTGGTCACTCTCCTCTACAGCTTGATCCACCATTCTATGCACGGCACGCTCCAGGAAGAAAGCATATGGGATCAAGTCCCTGATGGCACCTTCACTGCGACTCACCAGGTTTGTCACCTCCTCAAACGGATGCAGGAGCCTGCAAGCATTACGCATGAGTGTCCAGTACTTCAGCCATAACGTCCCCAGCTCCCCAGAGCATGTCCTTTCACTGTAGTTGTACAGATACTGTTTGACGGCTTTCTCCTGTTGTAGCAGGCGATCAAACATCAGGAGCATTGAATTCCAGTGAGTCGGGCTATCGCAAATCAAGCGCCTCTCCGGCAAATTGTTTCTCCATTGAATATCAGCCATACGCACCATGGCCATGTAGGACCGTCTGAAATGCCCACACACCTTTCTGGACTGCTTCAGGACCTCCTGTAAGCCTGGGTACTTTTGCACACAAGTCTTTGTATTATGAGATTGAGCACATGTGCCATGCAGGGTATGTGTCAACTTTCCCAAACTCAAAGCCGAAATGAGATTGCTGCCATTGTTACACACCACGTTGCCGGTCTCCAGTTGGTGCGGGGTCAGCCACTGATCCACCTGTTTGTTCAGAGCAGCCAGGAGAGCTGCTCCAGTGTGACTCTGGGCTTTGAGGAAAGACATTTCCAAGATGGCGTGACACTGTCGTACCTGGCATGCAGCATAGGCCCCGGGGAGCTGTGGGTGTGTAGTTGGAGAAGATGTAGCAGGAGGAGTAGGAGGAGAAGGAGAGGAGGTGGCAGCAGGCCTGCCTGCAAGCCGCGTAGGTGTTACAACTAGGTCCGCTACACAGCCACGTACTCCCTGCTGCCAGCGGTCACCAGGTTGACCCAATGTGCCGTATATGTAATGTACCCGCTCTGACAATGCTTGGCAGACCAGGCATCCGTGGTAAGAAGGACCCTTGACCCAACGCTGTGTTGCTTTCTACATCACGGTACAGTTTGGGTATCGCCTTTTGAGAAAAGTACTTGTAGCCTGGTATCCTTCACTGCGGTGTCCCAATCACCACAAATTTTCAGAAGGCCTCAGAGTCCACCAGCCGGTATGGTAACAGCTGGCGAGATAACAGTTCCGCCAAGCCAGCTGTCAGACGCCGGGCAAGGGGGTGACTGGCAGACATTGGCTTCTTCCGCTCAAGGTGAGAGGCGGAGTGGAGGAGGACGGCTATGAAGGTGCAAGGGAATAAGCTGCTGAAGAAGATGCTGCACCTGAAGGAGGAAGAAGAGGCAGAGGGTGGCTTTGCCGTTGTTTGCTGCTTTTCCTCAGGTGGTCTTCCCATTGCCGTTTGTGCCTTTTCACCATGTGCCTTCGTAAGGCAGTTGTCCCTACGCAGGTCTTGGTCTTTCCATGACTTAATCTTTGATCGCAGATAGTACAGAAGGCATTGCTCTCATCTGAGGCAGACACACACAAAAAACTCCACACCGCTGAGCCCTGGAATGATGGCACTTTGGTGGTGGCGTCAGCAGCTGACCTTGAAGAGCATATTGGCTGGCTGTCCATAGGTGGCGATACATGCCGCCGGACACTGCCACCAGCTGTTTCTGATGATGACGAGCTCACCTGGCTTCTTTCAGAAACTCGTCTCCTCTTACTCCTCTCTGACTCCCCCTCTGAACTGTCCCCCTGTTCATCTTGTCTATTAGGATCGCACGTGACATCCATGGCAGTATCATTATCATCATCATCATTATCCTCCACAGCTTCGCTTGTATCAGACACCTCCAAAACTGCACCAACAACAGGTACTTCATCATTCTCACACCTTAGGTCCATACTGGCGCCTAACTCAGACATATGAGGTGGTGGTGTAACATGCTTAGCGCCGTCATCTTGTGATATATGTGCTACTTGGATTCCCAGTTCTACTTTTGTAAGTAACAGTCTTTTATTGCAGTAACGCTATTTATTGTTTTTCCAAATTAAAGAAAGTATAACAAAGTAAAATCAAAGTTACAAGTTAAAGGTTCACTCCTCTAATCCAATTGCATATAAATGCAGGTACTATATCTTAAGCAAGATGGCTACTTCTTACATCAAAATGGAGGCTTGGTGGAGTCTGATGTCTCTCTATGCTCCTGCTGGTGGAATCTTTCTTCTTCTGCTATCTGCTGCCTCTTAAATATTGAATGAAACTCATTCATTCCCAAACACACACACACACACACACACACACACACACACACACACACACGACCACCTCCAGCTCAAGAGTCATTCCGCCCCCCTGTCCTTGCCAGTTATGTCTTTGGATCACTAGATGGTTCTGTAACCTCACTCATGAAGTCCTGTGATGTTGGCTGTAAGGTGTTTGATGTCTGAAAGGTGACCATCCCTTTATTGTCTCAGGCATACAGAAACTGATGGTTTCTGTTTCCAAGGGTAATGCATACTGTGAGATGTTGATTTGTTGAATAGGATCTCTCTTTTAGTTTCTGTAAACACCACCAGCTGTTTTACCTCTCACCATTCCTTTGGGGCAATTTCACCCTGTTCCACATCTATGCCAATATTAAAACCATATCCAACATATGCCGCTTTGTGCCTGAAAGGCACACAGTCCTTCATCCTTGTCTGGGAGTATGCAATAACTGGGTTCTCTTCCGCTTCTAGGGGCAAGACTTTTACCTTTGCTTAACCACTTCCCGACCGCCTAACGCACAGAGGCGGCCGGGAAGTGGACCCCACAAGGACCAGCTCATGCCCAAAGGTGGCGGTCCTTGTAGGGGCATGGGCGGAGCGATCGCGTCATGCGTGACGCGATCCTCCGCCTCCGCCTGGCGCCTCTCACCCGCCGCAACATCCCGCCGGCCATACGGAAGCGCCGGCGGGATGTTAAGTCCGCGATCGCCACATACAAAGTATATAATACACTTTGTAATGTTTACAAAGTGTATTATACAGGCTGCCTCCTGCCCTGGTGGTCCCAGTGTCCGAGGGACCACCAGGGCAGGCTGCAGCCACCCTAGTCTGCACCCAAGCACACTGATTCCCCCCCCCCATCCCAGATCGCCCACAGCACCCATCAGGACCCCCCCTGCCCACCCCCCAGACCCCTGTTTGCACCCAATCACCCCCCTAATCACCCATCAATCACTCCCTGTCACTATCTGTCAACGCTATTTTTTTTTTATCCCCCCCCTACCCCCTCCTGATCACCCCCCCCACCCCTCAGATTCTCCCCAGCCCCCCCCAGCCCCCCCCCCCTGTGTACTGTATGCATCTATCCCCCTGATCACCTGTCAATCACCCGTCAATCACCCATCAATCACCCATCAATCACCCCCTGTCACTGCCACCCATCAATCAGCCCCTAACCTGCCCCTTGCGGGCAATCTGATCACCCACCCACACCAATAAATCGCCCGCAGATCCGACATCAGATCACCACCCAAGCGCAGTGTTTACATCTATTCTCTACCCTAAACACCCACTAATTACCCATCAATCACCCATCAATCACCGCCTATCACCACCTGTCACTGTTACCCATCAGATTAGACCCTAATCTGCCCCTTGCGGGCACCCAATCACCCGCCCACACGCTCAGATTTCCCTCAGACCCCCCCTTATCAATTCACCAGCGCATTACTTACATCTGTTCTTCCCTGTAATAACCCACTGATCACCTGTCAATCACCTGTCAATCACCCATCAATCACCCCCTGTTACTGCCACCCATCAATCAGCCCCTAACCTGCCCCTTGCGGGCAATCTGATCACCCACCCACACCAATAGATCGCCCGCAGATCCGACGTCCGATCACCTCCCAAGTGCAGTGTTTACATCTATTCTCTACCCTAAACACCCACTAATTACCCATCAATCACCCCCTATCACCACCTGTCACTGTTACCCATCAGATCAGACCCTAATCTGCCTCTTGCGGGCACCCAATCACCCGCCTACACGCTCAGATTGCCCTTAGACCCCCCCCTTATCAATTTGCCAGTGCAATATTTACATCTGTTCTCCCCTGTAATAACCCACTAATTACCTGTCAATCACCTGTCAATCACCTATCAATCACCCATCAATCACCCCCTGTCACTGCCACCCATCAATCACCCCCTGTCACTGCCACCCATCAATCAGCCCCTAACCTGCCCCTTGCGGGCAATCTGATCACCCACCCACACCAATAGATCGCCCGCAGATCCGACGTCCGATCACCTCCCAAGTGCAGTGTTTACATCTATTCTCTACCCTAAACACCCACTAATTACCCATCAATCACCCGCTATCACCACCTCTCACTGTTACCCATCAGATCAGACCCTAATCTGCCTCTTGCGGGCACCCAATCACCCGACCTACACGCTCAGATTGCCCTTAGACCCCCCTTATCAATTCGCCAGTGCAATATTTACATCTGTTCTACCCTGTAATAACCCACTAATTACCTGTCAATCACCTATCAATCACCCATCAATCACCCTCTGTCACTGCCACCCATCAATCACCCCCTGTCACTGCCACCCATCAATCAGCCCCTAACCTGCCCCTTGCGGGCAATCTGATCACCCACCCACACCAATAGATCGCCCGCAGATCCGATGTCCGATCACCTCCCAAGTGCAGTGTTTACATCTGTTCTCCACCCTAAACACCCACTAATTGCCTATCAATCACCCCCTGTCACTGCTACCTATCAGATTAGACCCCTATCTGCCCCTAGGGCACTCAATCACCCGCCCACACCCTCAGAATGCCCTCAGACCCCAGTCCTGATCACCTCGCCAGTGCATTGCTTGCATCTATTCCCCCCTCTAATCACACCTTGAGACACCCATCAATCACCTCCTGTCACCCCCTAGCACACCTACCCATCAGATCAGGCCCTAATTTGCCCCGTGTGGGCTCCTGATCACTCGGCCAAACCCTCAGATCCCCCTCAGACCCCCTTCCGATCACCTCCCCAGTGCATTGATTGCATCTATTTTCCCCTCTAACCACCCCCTGAGACACCCATCAATCACCTCCTGTCACCCCCCTAGCACTCCTATCCATCAGATCAGGCCCAATACAACCTGTCATCTAAAAGGCCACCCTGCTTATGACCGGTTCCACAAAATTCGCCCCCTCATAGACCACCTGTCATCAAAATTTGCAGATGCTTATACCCCTGAACAGTCATTTTGAGACATTTGGTTTCCAGACTACTCACGGTTTTGAGCCCGTAAAATGCCAGGGCGGTATAGGAAGCCCACAAGTGACCCCATTTTAGAAAAAAAGACACCCCAAGGTATTCTGTTAGGTGTATGACGAGTTCATAGAAGATTTTATTTTTTGTCAAAAGTTAGTGGAAATTGATTTTTATTGGGTTTTTTTTTTCACAAAGTGTCATTTTTCACTAACTTGTGACAAAAAATAAAATCTTCTATGAACTCGCCATACACCAAACGGAATACCTTGGGGTGTCTTCTTTCTAAAATGGGGTCACTTGTGGGGTTCCTATACTGCCCTGGCATTTTAGGGGCCCTAAACCGCGAGGAGTAGTCTAGAAAACAAATGCCTCAAAATGACCTGTGAATAGGACGTTGGGCCCCTTAGCGCACCTAGGCTGCAAAAAAGTGTCACACATGTGGTACCGCCGTACTCAGGAGAAGTAGTATAATGTGTTTTGGGGTGTATTTTTACACATACCCATGCTGGGTGGGAGAAATCTCTCTGTAAATGGACAATTGTGTGTAAAAAAAAATCAAACAATTGTCATTTATAGAGATATTTCTCCCACCCAGCATGGGTATGTGTAAAAATACACCCCAAAACACATGATACTACTTCTCCTGAGTACGGCGGTACCACATGTGTGGCACTTTTTTACACCCTAAGTATGCTAAGGGGCCCAAAGTCCAATGAGTACCTTTAGGATTTCACAGGTCATTTTGCAACATTTGGTTTCAAGACTACTCCTCACGGTTTAGGGCCCCTAAAATGCCAGGGCAGTATAGGAACCCCACAAATGACCCCATTCTAGAGAGAAGACACCCAAAGGTATTCCGTTAGGAGTATGGCGAGTTCATAGAAGATTTTATTTTTTGTCACAAGTTAGCGGAAAATGACACTTTGTGAAAAAAAACAATTAAAATCAATTTCTGGGTGGGTGACCAAGATGGCGGAGTGAACAGACGTGCCTTCTCAGCCTCTGCTGTGTAATCCACCTTAACCCATCCTAAACGGCTTCTATTTTCCTTAAAAACACCAGTCCTGGATCGCCAAGAGCTCCCGGAGGTCTTCCGTATGACTCGGAGCAATTTTGCAAAAGAGGCAGACGCTGCAGCTACTCCGGCCTTGCCACGCAGCTCAGGGACCCAGCAAGCAGCCATTCCCAAGAAACGCAGTAAGGCCGTACAGACAATGGCGGAGAGAGAGACGGAGAACCAGGCCACCCTGCTGGACGTGCTAACAAAGCTGGACGCTAAGCTATCCGCAAAAATAGATGAAGTGCACGTAGACACCGGACTGATCCGCCAAGATCTAGTCAAGATCCGTAGCAGGCTAGCGGAGGTGGAGGACCGGTCGTCCGCAAACGAACGGGCGGTTGCTACTAACACTACTGATATCCAGTCCCTTGTGCGGAGGGTGAAGCGGCTTGAGAACAGAGCGGAGGACTCAGAGAATCGCTGCAGACGGAATAGCCTGCGCATAGTGGGCCTGCCGGAGGGAGCAGAAGGTACCGACGCCATTACTTTCACTGAGGCTCTGCTCCGGAAGCTGCTCCCGGAGGCTGAATTTTCACCGCAGTTTGTGGTCGAGCGAGCCCACCGCCTGCAGGCCAGGAAACCCCCGCCGGGCAACCGACCGAGGGCCTTCATACTCAGGCTACTTAACTTCCGCGACCGGGATCTGGTACTCCGTGAGGCGCGCCGAGTGGGAGAGCTGCCGTACGAGAATGGGAAACTCCTTATCTTCCCCGATTTCACTGCGGAGACAAAAAAATTGCGCCAATCCTTTGATGCAGTCAGAAAGCGGCTAAGAGACAAGGGGATCAAATATGCTACCTTATTCCCAGCTAGACTGAGAGTTGAAGATGGCGAAACCGTTCGGCTCTTTGATACGCCAGAGGAGGCTGCCACGTGGATCGAGGCCCTACCAGACTGACTTCTGCCTCTTCAAGTATGTATCCTATACTAACTGGGACCGCAGCGTTTGTCCTATCTAGGATCAACCATTCTTTGCTATAGAGACTCTGGCCTCCAATAGCTGGACTAATGGCCTGATTCCCGTGGGAGCATAACGCCCCATTGTATCCTGCTGTACTCCTTTTTCAATGGCGGGACACGCCGTGTTACTTCCCTGCTGAGTACAATGCTGAGGCCTTTCATCCTCGCACCACGCTCTGATCGGACATAAGCATGGGCTGCCTGCCTGGTCGATCGGCCCCGGGGGGCCCCTTGTTGCCTATGCCTCCAGAGCTCTTGGTATTGCAATGTTTAAGCCGTTTGCTATTTTATTGTGCATATAACATAGCTTCTGCTGATGTGAGCTCTATTTCTGTCATGTTACTGGAATGTTGGGGTTATGGGATTAAGTATTCTCATTGTTGGGGGGGAATACAGGGAGGGATAGGGTGGGGGACTTTTGAGGGAGGGAAAATTGCTTTGGTGTGCATCGCATTGATTATGAATGAACTGCTATGGGGGTCGGTTCCCCAATCCCAATCTCTATATCATAAAGATGGCCATGGATACTAAATCTATCTCCATTATCACGTGGAACGTCAGAGGACTCAATAATAAGATAAAGCGCTCTCTTGTTCTCAATTATTTGAAGCAACAAAAAGTGCATATTTGTCTCCTACAGGAGACTCATCTGCAGGGAGGCCGTACACTCGCTGTAAAAAAGCCCTGGGTAGCAGCACACTACCACGCCACCTTTTCCTCTTACTCTAGAGGTGTCTGCGTGTTGGTCCATAAACAATTGCTATATGAATTCATATCACTGAAGCTTGACCCCCATGGCAGATATGTGGTTTTACATGCAAAATTTAACTCTATTGAATATGTTGTGGTCAGTGTGTATCTCCCCCCTCCTGCGGAAGTTAAGTTCCTATATGACTTGGTATTACTCACAACCCAATTCCCATCTGCCTATTTAGTAATCGCCGGAGATTTGAATTTAACAATGGCGCCCTCTGATAGAGCTCCTCCATCCCTGAGACATTCGCCTGAATTACGCACGTGGGCCGAGGCCTTTGACCTCACCGATGTCTGGAGATGGAAGTACCCGGACACGCAGGGTTTTACCTGCCAATCCTCAACATACCATTCCATGTCCAGACTAGACCATTTTTTTGTCTCTCGAGAGACCCTCTCGTCGGTGTTAGCGATTGACCGCCTCCCCTGGGCCATATCAGACCACGCACCCCTTAAACTAACGCTGTCCACGGGAGGAGTTAAGTCTCTGACTGTTTGGAGGCTCTCTGCGTATTGGCTAAAGGATGCAGATGTTCAGGGGGAAATACACACTGACCTACTGGAATACTGGAATACCAATACGGGGTCCTGTTCTGCTGATGTGGTGTGGGACGCTTCTAAAGCCTACATAAGGGGTGCCTTCAGATCCACCATTAAAAAAGTGAGGGATACACGCAAACTGTCCTTAGTTCAAGCAGAAGACCTTGCTAGAATCAAAGAAGTGGAATTCTGCTCCACTCATTCCTCTGATGCGTTCCAGAAATGGAAAGCTGCCCAAATCAAAGTCAACCTCCTAGAGGTCGACCTTACAAAAAAGTTCCTCCTAAGACAAACACACCGCATATTTGAGCAGGGAGAGAAATGTGGTTCCCTACTGGCCTGGCTTGCCAAGGACCACACTAATAAAGCCAGTGTACCCTTTATCCTTGATGCGACAGGCACTCTTCACACCTCACCACCTGACATTAACCGTGTCTTCAGAAATTACTATCAGGACCTGTACACTTCTAAGGTAGCTTATACGTCGGATGCTCTTCAGGAGTATCTTGGGGGGATCTCCTTGCCACGACTGGAAGCGGAACAGGCCGAGCTCCTAGATACTGACATAACTGCGGATGAAGTTGAACTGGCCATTGCCAGTATGCAGTCGGGAAAGACGCCGGGTCTGGATGGCATCCCAGTAGAATACTATAAATTATATAGAGAGGATCTCAGCTCTCAGCTGGCTGATCTCTTTAACTACATGCAGACCCGCCGCCTCATCCCAGACTCCATGAGAACTGCTCTTATTGTGTTGATCCCCAAGAAAGACAGAGACCCCAGGTACTGCGCCTCCTATCGACCGATCTCCCTACTGAATGTAGATATTAAAATTCTCGCCAAAATTTTAGCTAGGAGACTGGCCCGGGTGGTTGAGGTTCTTATCCATCCTGATCAGACTGGGTTCATGCCGAACAGAGGTACGGACATCAATCTGAGGCGTCTATACGCCAATCTGCTGGCTTCTCATGACAATGCTGGCACAAGAGCCATTGCTACGCTTGACGCTGAAAAAGCGTTCGATTCGGTTGAATGGCCGTACCTCTGGGAGGTGCTACGTCTGTTTGGGCTGGGTGACAGGTTCATCTCCTGGGTTAAGCTCATGTATTTATCCCCTCTGGCCAGGATCAGAACCAATGACGAAATTTCAGATCCATTTCCACTGGAGAGAGGCACCCGGCAGGGCTGCCCACTCTCCCCTCTCCTTTTCGCATTAGCAATCGAGCCGGCGGCTGCTTTGCTTCGCACAGCACCCGAGGTTGTTGGGCTCTCGGTGGGGAGATTGGTCGAGAAGGTGGCGCTCTACGCAGACGATATGCTGTTATTCCTAGGTGACGCGGGACCCTCACTTACAGCAGCACTCCGCATTCTAGACCAGTTTGGTGGCTACTCAGGCATCCGCATAAACTGGGATAAATCCCTACTCTACCCAATTGATAGTGCAGGTTCACCCTTACGTCCACATACCCAACTGAAATGGGTCTCAAGCTTCAAGTACCTGGGAATTCTGATTGATAAAGATATTAGCCAATATACCTCTATGAACCTTCAACCTGTTATTGACCACTTTTCTCGTAGAGCTACCTCATGGAAGTCTCTTCCGCTCTCAGTCATGGGGCGGGTGAATCTCTTCAAGATGTTATTTCTTCCCAGGTTCAATTATGTTTTCCGCCAATCACCAGTGTGGATCCCACAGTCCGTTTTTCGGAAGGTGGACTCGATACTCTCCAGCTTTATCTGGGGTGAGGGGGCACCGCGGCTGTCGCTTGCCACACTGCAACTCCCCATTGATAGTGGTGGGCTTGCTCTTCCCAATCTACAAAGGTATTTCTTAGCCTCGGTTCTCGTGACCACAAGATGGTGGTTCAGTCAGGACGAACGTAACACTGCAGCATTATTGGAAGCGGCAATTGTCGGTTCTCAAGAATCTCTTACCAACCTTCCCTTTAGGGGAATCAACAAATTCTCCACTATTACAGCCCCAATGAAAACCACTGTCAGGGCATGGGAGAACAGCAGATCTGGCCTGCGGAAGCCGTGCACCCTCTCCCCCTTCACACCACTCTGGGGCAACCCTAAGCTGGCAAACTTTATCTCCATTCCAGACGTGCAACTATGGGCCTCTAAGGGTATCAAACAGGTGGTCCATTTGGCTCCAGCTGGAACGCTGCTAACTTTCCCACAATTGAAAGCTAAATATCACCTGCCGAACAGAATGCTCTTTCGGTACCTTCAGGTCCGACATGCATGGCAGACCCAGTTCCCAGGCTCCTGGACGTGGGAATCTGACCCAATAGAGAGTATCCTCCTGCGGGAACACCTGGACAGACCCCTTTCTGAGGTCTATGCTAGACTGAACCCGCTATCCACCCCTAGACTTGACAAAGCCAGAATTAGGTGGGAGGCTGACGTGGGTCCCCTGTCCGATCAAGAATGGGGGGATTTCCTTAGCTGCATGGATGGGGTCTCGATCTCTGCCGTAGATAAATTTTTGCATCTTAAACTAATTTACAGAACTTATCGCACCCCACTTCAGTTACGAGCCATTTATGCAGATAGATCGGAACTCTGCCCCAAATGCAAAAGGGAACCTGGATCCTTCTTTCATATGACCTGGTCTTGTGACGTGATTCATGATTACTGGACACAGGTGGCCGCCCTGCTGACCGAGGTTCTGGGAGAGAGGATTGTGGTGGACCCCAGGAGCCTACTCTTAGGCTTGTATACTGATGCTACCCTATTCACACACTACATCACTCTATTCAATATTCTGTGTATGTATGCTAGGAAGGAAGTTTTCCATAAATGGTTTTCTGACGATCCTCCCTCTAAGACTTTATGGATTAAGAAAATCAAAAGGGCAATGACATGGTATAAATTAACATATCTAAACAGAAATTGCCCCCAGAAATTTGATTTGATTTGGCTTCCCTGGTCGGATTATATTACCTCTCATGATGTTCTCAGTGATGCCTAAGGTTTTAAAGAATAGTCCTAGCCTGAACTCTCCCTCTGTTTTCTATTATGCTGCTATTAATTTAGGATTGTGTCCCTCTAAAGTGTATTTAGTGCTGACAGCCTTTACCTGCACACTTTTATCGCTGGAATGTCCAACCGGCCCATGGGTTCTACCTTGATATTTAAGATATGATCCTTGCGATGCACACCTGGGAAGGGGGTGGGGGGAGGGAGTTGGGATAGGGTGGGATGGGGAATGTATGTTATGTTTGTATGTTAACAAAACTCAATAAAATACGTCTATTAAAAAAAAAAATCAATTTCTGCTAACTTGTGACAAAAAAATAAAAACTTCTATGAACTCACCATACTCCTAACGGAATACCTTGGGGTGTCTTCTTTCTCAAATGGGGTCATTCGTGGGGTTCCTATACTGCCCTGGCATTTTAGGGGCCCTAAACCGTGAGGAGTAGTCTTGAAACAAAAATGACCTGTGAAATCCTAAAGGTACTCATTGGACTTTGGGCCCCTTAGCGCAGTTAGGGTGCAAAAAAGTGCCACACACGTGGTATTGCCGTACTCGGGAGAAGTAGTATAATGTGTTTTGGGGTGTATTTTTACACATACCCTTGCTGGGTGGGAGAAATACCTCTGTAAATGACAATCTTTTGATTTTTTTTACACACAATTATCCATTTACAGAGTTATTTCTCCCACCCAGCATGGGTATGTGTAAAAATACACCCCAAAACACATTGTACTACTTCTCCCGAGTACGGCGATACCACATGTGTGGCACTTTTTTGCACCCTAACTGCGCTAAGGGGCCCAAAGTCCAATGAGTACCTTTAGGATTTCACAGGTCATTTTGAGAAATTTTGTTTCAAGACTACTCCTCACGGTTTAGGGCCCCTAAAATGCCAGGACAGTATAGGAACCCCACAAATGAATCCATTTTAGAAAGAAGACACCCCAAGGTATTCTGTTAGTAGTACGGTGAGTTCATAGAAGATTTTATTTTTTGTCACAAGTTAGCGGAAATTGATTTTTATTGGTTTTTTTCAGAAAGTGTCATTTTCCGCTAACTTGTGACAAAAAATAAAATCTTCTATGAACTCACCGTACTACTAACGGAATACCTTGGGGTGTCTTCTTTCTAAAATGGGGTCATTTGTGGGGTTCCTATACTGTCCTGGCATTTTAGGGGCCCTAAACCGTGAGGAGTAGTCTTGAAAACAAATGTCTGAAAATGACCTGTGAAATCCTAAAGGTACTCATTGGACTTTGGGCCCCTTAGCGCAGTTAGGGTGCAAAAAAGTGCCACACATGTGGTATCGCCGTACTCAGGAGAAGTAGTATAATGTGTTTTGGGGTGTATTTTTACACATACCCATGCTGAGTGGGAGAAAGATCTCTGTAAATGGACAATTGTATGTAAAAAAAATTAAAAAATTGTCATTTACAGAGATATTTCTCCCACCCAGCATCGGTATGTGTAAAAATACACCCCAAAACACATTATACTACTTCTACTGAGTACGGCAATACCACATGTGTGGCACTTTTTTGCACCCTAACTGCGCTAAGTGGCCCAAAGTCCAATGAGCACCTTTAGGCTTTACAGGGGTGCTTACAAATTAGCACCCCCCAAAATGTGAGGACAGTAAACACACCCCACAAATGACCCCATTTTGGAAAGTAGACACTTCAAGGTATTCAGAGAGGGGTATGGTGAGTCCATGGCAGATTTCATTTTTTTTTTTGGTGCAAGTTAGAAGAAATGGAAACTTTTTTTTTTTTGTCACAAAGTGTCATTTTTCGCTTACTTGTGACAAAAAATAATATCTTCTATGAACTCACTATGCCTCTCAGTGAATACATTGGGATGTCTTCTTTCCAAAATGGGGTCATTTGGGGGATATTTATACTATCCTGGAATTCTAGCCCCTCATGAAACATGACAGGCGGTCAGAAAAGTCATAGATGCTTGAAAATGGGAAAATTCACTTTTTGCACAATAGTTTGTAAACGCTATAACTTTTACCCAAACCAATAAATATAGGCTGAATGGGTTTTTTTTAATCAAAAACATGTTTGTCCACATTTTTCGCGCTGCATGTATACAGAAATTTTACTTTATTTGAAAAATGTCAGCACAGAAAGTTAAAAAAATAATTTTTTTGCCAAAATTCATGTTTTTTTTGATGAATATAATAAAAAGTAAAAATCGCAGGAGCAAAAAAAAAAAAACACCAAAAGAAAGCTTTATTAGTGACAAGAAAAGGAGCCAAAATTCATTTAGGTGGTAGGTTGTATGAGCGAGCAATAAACCGTGAAAGCTGCAGTGGTCTGAATGGAAAAAAAGTGGCCGGTCCTTAAGGGGGGTAAAGCCCTAGGTCCTCAAGTGGTTAAAGAAAACCTGAACTGAAAATTAAACGTCAAAATAAGCATACAAAAGTCATACTTACCTTCCATGTAGTCTACTCCTCAGTGTCTTTCTCCTGTCCCGCGTCCTGTTTGTTCACTGTGATCAAGGGAATTTTCCGTCCTCCATTTTGAAAATGGCCATTACCCATAACAGCTTTCTGGTCAGCACACAGTTAAACTGTAACATCGTCCACTTGAGCCATAGGGAAACATGGACATTACCTGGTACATCAGTTTTCCTCTCAGCTATAACTGACAGCAACTGATATTTTACTGACAGCAACTTATATATTTCAGATCTGACAAATTGTTGTCAGAACTGGAAGGGATTATTGTCAGAAGAAAATGGTGAGCTTCTGAGAGGAACTGATGGCAAGGTAACTATGTAATGTTCATTTGAAGTTACCTCATGTGTTTATTTTAAATATTTTTACTCAGTACAGGTTCTCTTTAAGGTAGTCCATTTACACACCTTTCATTCAAATTCATTCTCACTGACCCCACCAATGTATTATAACCATTATGATAGCCTGGACCTAGAGGAGCCACCGAATTATACGTTCACTATTATGTACATTACAATCAAGAAAAATGACAATACAAAAGTACAAAATTACAATCCAATAATTATGAACATCAAGTCATTATACTGGTTGGTACAATTTTTCCAATTTCATTCATCTAAACTAGCGCAACTCACTTGCAAAAGTGTCACCGGCATATTAGCTATGCTCTACCCTTTATATATCTCACTTTTCTGTATCCCTTCATATTTAGACTCATCATATATGCATCTGTGTTTTCCGGTAAGGAATAGGGTGGCCACTTGCAGAACCTCAAAAAGGAGGACATCACACCCTGAAAAGGAGGACATCGTACTGAGCGTGCCAAAAGTGGGTGTGGTCAAGCATAATGTGGGCGTGGTCATGGGTGGGGCCAAATATACATGACCTTAGCAGTGGTGTAAATTGTCTGCCGGGGAAGTTTGAGCTCTGCCGTAGTGTAGCCCCCAAAAATAGATGTAATTTGACAGCATTTCACCAAAAATAAGTGTAATCTGGTAGAAGTTCCTGCAAAATACAAATAATATGGCAGTGGTTCCCCCAAAATAGAGAGTGTGGCAGCAGCAGTTCCCCCCAACATACACATAATGTGGAACCAGTTCCCCAAAATACGCGAAACCTGGCAGCGGATCACTCAAAATACACATAACACCCAAAATACATGTAATCTGGCAGCAGTGGTCCCCCAAACATACACAATCTGGCAGCAGTTCCCCAAAATACGCAAAATCTGGCAGCAGCCGTGCCCCTAACATACATAATATGGTAGCGATTCCCCATAAATACAGATAATCTGACAGCAGTTACCCCAAAATAGGTACCCCCAGCATAGGTAGCCAGGTCTATAGGTGTCCCCAGTATAAGTAGTCATGAGTATAGTTGTCCCCAGAATAGGTAGCCAGGTGTATAATGTCCCCAGAATAGGTAGCCAGGTCTTTGGGTGTCCCCAGAGTAGTTAACCAGGTCTATAGATGTCTCCGGTACAGATGGCCAGGTTTTTAGGTGTCCCCAGAATAGATAGGCAGGTCTATAGGTGTCCCCAGTATATGTAGCCAGGTGTAAGGAAACGCGGAAATGCCGCCGTCTCTCAAGGTGAGGCGGCTGTTTCCGCGTCCAGCATGGCGTCACAACGCGGAAAAAACGCTGCATGCCGCATAGGCAGTGCGGCGGAATCCGCATCAGAGGCGGCCCCCGCACTAGATACATTGCATGACAGTACTGGTGTGGCTGGGACTGATAGTCCACCAAGATTCAGACTTACACGCGCGCGAGCAGAGAGGCAGAGTTTAAATAGCAGTTAGAAGGGTGTCGGCTGACCAGCTGGGTCAGCTGACAAATTCCACTGCTCTCATTGGACCAGCAATTAGGGAGGTCCTGGAAAGGTCCTAGAGTATATATACTGCTGGTTGTTCACTTGCTCTTTGTCTGGCGTGCGATCACATATGTGGGAGCACCCAGATCCGTAGTCAGATCCTTAAGTGTGCCGGGACCAGCTGGAGCTGTAATCCTACACTTAGCTAGATTATTGATAGCTAAAGTACTAGTTTGATTGTGATTTTCTGTTATGACTTTTGCCTGCCTCGACTATCCTCCTGAACTCTGACCTTGTACCTCGATATTTCTGATACTCTGTTGCCGAACCTCGGCTCGTTCCTAGACTCTGTTTCTGCCTCCTGATTTTGTACCCCGATATATCTGATACCCCGTTGCCGAACCCTGCCTGTACTTTGACTCCGCCTTTGCCTACTGTATTTGTACTTTATCTGTCCGTGTGTGTACGACCTGGCTTGTCTGACCTCGAGAACCGACCTCACGATTGGAGGCGGTTCCCAGTCCTGTTAGTGACACTTCTTCCTGAGTGTCACTCTCGGACTTTCCTTCCTACTGTCAGTCTGACTCCTCCCGTCTTGGAGAGCTCAGGTCTGCGGAAGGAATCCGTGCAGTTCTCCTTGCTGCACTGAGGCCTAGGCCTCCTAGTGTTACTGTTACACCAAAACACTACACTCTACTCAGGCGAACAGAGGTTAGTTTGTATATCGGATTATCGGTGAGACTGCAGATCACTTATAATCTGGTATATATCTGTATTTCCGGCGATACTGCAGATCACCGGTAATCAGATACTCTCTGCGCCCACCGATCGTTACAGAACGCCAGACCACAAAAACGATGGAATCACGCACTGATCCTCTGACTGTGCTTGCCACTTCGGTGGATAACATTCATCAAGCACTGGGCCAGCACAAAGCCTTAATTGATGCCTTATCAGGCTCTGTGTAAACCCTACAGACGTCAGTTGATTCAGTGCGATCCCCTCCTAGTGATGACATACGTATGCCTGTACCTGATAAGTTTTCCGGCCACAAATCTGACTTCCGGAATTTCAGGAGTAGAGTGTTGTCATATTTCGAGTTGAGACCCCGATCCTCGGGGACTGAGGCCCAACGGGTCATCTTCATTAAAACCCTGCTGACTGGCGACTCCCAGTCCTGGGCATATAACCTGCCCTCTACCGATACAGCTCTAACCTCGGTAGAGGAATTCTTTAAGGCTATGGCCGTAATTTACGACGATCCTGACCTTGCTGCATCCTCTGAGCGGAAGCTCAAACTTTTGCGGCAAGGCAGAGGTTCGGTTGAGGATTATGCGGCAGAATTCCGCAGGTGGTCAGTCACTACTAGATTTGACAACTTTGCCTTAATGGATTACTTCTTGTCTGGGTTGTCAGAGGAGGTCTCCGACTTAATGTTAACCGTGCCTGAGCCCAAGACGGTTGATCAAGCCATATCATCGGCCATTCGAGTGGATCGCAGGTTGCGCCACCAGAGGCAGGCTAGGGGCAGTCACCGTGTCAGGGTGACATCGTACGCGGCACCATCCGCTACACCCCTAGTGACACCTTCTCCGCCTGTCTCACCCTCCCCGGCCTTGCCACCGCCCGAACCAATGCAGATTGGTCGGTCAAGGCTGACCCAGGTGGAACGAAGGCGGAGAATGACAGAACAGCTGTGCCTGTATTGTGCAGCAGCAGGGCATAGAGTGCGAAACTGCCCTAACAAGTCGGGAAACGAGTTTGCCTAGGAGTAGTGGGGGGTGACACCCTGGGCACGCAAATTGCACCCCTTAAAGAGAAAAAATTACTTCTCCCTTGTACGGTTACATGGGAGGATAAATCTGTATCCACTGAAGCCTTTATTGATTCTGGCTCAGCGGCTAATTTTATGAACTTCGAATTTGCTCAGGAGTTGGGCCTCCCACTCACTCCTGTGAGACCCCCCATTCAGGTTACGGCAGTGGACGATTCCCCTCTGCAACGGAATCGTGCCCTGTCACAGACTCCGATGGTGAGACTTACCATAGGGGTTCTGCATGGGGAAGAATTACAATTTTTTGTGCTGCACATGTCAACCTCCACTATTATCTTAGGCATGCCGTGGTTGCAAGTCCATTCACCGCACATCGACTGGGCCACGGGTCAGTTAACCTCCTGGTCTCCCCATTGTTTTCATCAGTGTTTGGGGAAGCTAACATTGGGGCAAACCAGAATTCAGGTGGAAGGGGTACCAGACCAGTATGCTGAATATTCTGATGTTTTCTGCCCTAAAGCTGCCGATAAATTGCCTCCACATCGCCCTTTCGACTGTCCCATTGATCTCCGTTCTGGTTGTGTACCCCCCCGGGGTCGTTTATACAATTTGTCGGGGCCCGAAAAATTGGCGATGCAGGAGTACATTAGGGAGAATCTGGCCAAAGGCTTTATTTGGCCGTCCCGGTCGCCTGCTGGGGCAGGCTTCTTCTTTGTAAAAAAGAAAGACGGAGGTCTGCGGCCTTGCATTGACTACCGCGGTCTCAACAAGATTACAGTAAAAAATCGCTATCCGCTACCCTTGATAGACGATCTTTTTACACAAATCACTGGCGCCCAGATCTTTTCTAAGCTGGATTTGCGAGGTGCGTACAACCTGGTACGCATAAGAAAGGGCGATGAATGGAAGACGGCCTTTAATACACCAGACGGGCATTATGAGTACCTGGTAATGCCCTTCGGGTTATGTAATGCCCCGGCCGTCTTCCAGGAACTCATCAACGAGGTCTTCAGAGAGGTGTTGGGAAGATTTGTTCTAGTTTATCTAGACGATATTCTTATCTTCTCCAACAGTCTCTCTGAACATAGGACCCATGTGAGGTTCGTTTTAAACAGACTAAGGCAGAATCTATTGTATGCTAAGTTAGAAAAATGTATCTTCGAGGTAACATCTGTAGCTTTCCTGGGGTACATAATCTCTACTACTGGCCTGTCCATGGATCCGGCCAAGGTCTCCGCTGTGTTAGAATGGCCTCAGCCGGTAGGCTTGAAATCGCTTCAGCGGTTTCTTGGCTTTGCCAACTATTATAGGAGGTTCATAAAGGGGTACTCTACGGTGATTTCTCCACTTACCAGTCTCACCAAGAAGGGTGCAGATACCACTCACTGGTCTCCCGAGGCGTTACAGGCTTTTGCCACCCTGAAGGGCTTATTTTGTTCTGCACCCATCCTCAGGCATGTGGATACGTATTTTCCTTTTATTGTTGAGGTGGATGCCTCAGAGGTCGGGGTGGGGGCTGTGCTGTCTCAGCGATCTGGCTTGCAGGGTAGATTGCACCCGTGTGCCTACTTGTCCCGTAGATTCTCCCCTGCGGAAAGGAACTACGATATTGGCAACAGAGAGCTCTTAGCCATTAAGTTAGCCTTCGAGGAATGGCGACACTGGTTAGAGGGAGCGGAGCATACGGTCACGGTTTACACTGACCATAAAAATCTAGAATACATCGAGGGAGCTAAGAGGTTGAGCCCTCGCCAGGCTCGTTGGTCATTATTTTTTTCTCGATTCTCTTTCATTATTACGTATACACCGGGTAGCAAGAACACTAAGGCGGATGCCTTGTCCAGGTGCTTTGAGTCAGAGACAGCACAGCCCTCCATTCCAGAGACTATTGTTCCCCAGAGGTTGGTACTGGCCGCAACAGAGACTTGGGAGGATTGGAAGGGGACTTTAATTCCCTTCCAACAAGACATCCCAGAAGGAAAACCCGCAGGGGTGCTGTTCATTCCGCTACCGTTCCGTCTCCAGGTTCTAGAGATGTTCCATACGCATAAAAATGCTGGGCATCCTGGAGCATCTAGAACACAGGATCTGGTAGCTAGATGTGCTTGGTGGCCTTCCTTGGCAGCTGATTGCAAGGAATTCGTGAGGGAATGTGCGGTTTGTGCTAAGAGTAAACCCTCCCGGCTGGCACCTGTGGGTACCTTGCAGCCTTTACCCACCCCGAGTGAGCCATGGACCCATTTGTCCATGGATTTTGTAGGTGAACTTCCCAAGTCAGAAGGCATGTCGGTCATTTGGGTGGTAGTCGACCGCTTCAGTAAAATGGCCCATTTCGTGCCCTTGAAAGGACTCCCCTCGGCCCAGGAATTGGCTGACCTGTTTATCACACATGTGTTCCGGCTGCACGGCATTCCGGAAAACATAGTGTCGGATCGGGGAGTCCAGTTCATTTCTAAATTCTGGAGGGCATTCTGCCAACAAATGGGCATGAAGTTGTCATTTTCATCGGGCTACCACCCACAGACCAATGGGCAAACGGAGAGAATCAACCAGTCTTTGGAGCAATTCTTGAGGTGCTATGTTGCAGAAACACAGAACGACTGGGTCAAATTTCTGCCTTTCGCGGAGTTCGCACAAAACAATTTAAAAAGCGCCTCCACCGGATTCTCTCCATTCCAGGTGGTGTCTGGAAGATTGCCCAAGTTCTCACCATTGCCAGTGGCCTCCTCTCCGTTTCCAGCTTTGGAAGCCTGGCAGAGATCTTTTAAAGATATTTGGCGCACGGTGAGAGATAATTTACGAAAAGCTTTTGTTAATCAAAAGGGTCAAGCTGATAAGAGACGTTCAGTAGAGTGGAGCTTCCAACCTGGAGACTTGGTTTGGGTGTCTACACGTCATTTGGCTCTGAAACAACCTTCTGACAAACTTGGTCCCAGGTTCGTGGGCCCATTCCCTGTGACTAGGAAGATCAACGATGTCACATATACCGTTGATCTTCCCACCAGCATGCAGGGAGTGAGGTCTTTCCATGTATCACTTCTCAAACCCGCAGTCCAGCTGGGTCCCACTCCTCCTCCTCCTGTCTTAGTCAATGCCCAACCCGAGTATGAGGTGGAAAAAATCATAGATTCACGTACTGTACAGAACTCGGTGCAGTATCTCGTACATTGGAAGGGGTACGGCATTGAGGAGAGGCAATGGGTACCTGGGAACCGCATGCATGCGGATGAGTTAGTGAGGGAATTTCATACGGTACATCCAGAAAAGCCTGGAAGGAGTTGTCCGGAGTCCACTCCTCGGGGGGGGGGGGGGGGGGGGTACTGTAAGGAAACGCGGAAATGCCGCCGTCTCTCAAGGTGAGGCGGCTGTTTCCGCGTCCAGCATGGCGTCACAACGCGGAAAAAACGCTGCATGCCGCATAGGCAGTGCGGCGGAATCCGCATCAGAGGCGGCCCCCGCACTAGATACATTGCATGACAGTACTGGTGTGGCTGGGACTGATAGTCCACCAAGATTCAGACTTACACGCGCGCGAGCAGAGAGGCAGAGTTTAAATAGCAGTTAGAAGGGTGTCGGCTGACCAGCTGGGTCAGCTGACAAATTCCACTGCTCTCATTGGACCAGCAATTAGGGAGGTCCTGGAAAGGTCCTAGAGTATATATACTGCTGGTTGTTCACTTGCTCTTTGTCTGGCGTGCGATCACATATGTGGGAGCACCCAGATCCGTAGTCAGATCCTTAAGTGTGCCGGGACCAGCTGGAGCTGTAATCCTACACTTAGCTAGATTATTGATAGCTAAAGTACTAGTTTGATTGTGATTTTCTGTTATGACTTTTGCCTGCCTCGACTATCCTCCTGAACTCTGACCTTGTACCTCGATATTTCTGATACTCTGTTGCCGAACCTCGGCTCGTTCCTAGACTCTGTTTCTGCCTCCTGATTTTGTACCCCGATATATCTGATACCCCGTTGCCGAACCCTGCCTGTACTTTGACTCCGCCTTTGCCTACTGTATTTGTACTTTATCTGTCCGTGTGTGTACGACCTGGCTTGTCTGACCTCGAGAACCGACCTCACGATTGGAGGCGGTTCCCAGTCCTGTTAGTGACACTTCTTCCTGAGTGTCACTCTCGGACTTTCCTTCCTACTGTCAGTCTGACTCCTCCCGTCTTGGAGAGCTCAGGTCTGCGGAAGGAATCCGTGCAGTTCTCCTTGCTGCACTGAGGCCTAGGCCTCCTAGTGTTACTGTTACACCAAAACACTACACTCTACTCAGGCGAACAGAGGTTAGTTTGTATATCGGATTATCGGTGAGACTGCAGATCACTTATAATCTGGTATATATCTGTATTTCCGGCGATACTGCAGATCACCGGTAATCAGATACTCTCTGCGCCCACCGATCGTTACACCAGGTCTTTAGGTTCCCCCAGAATAGTTAGCCAAGTGTATAGGTGTCTCCAGTACAGATAGCCAGGTGTATAGTGTCCCCAGTATATACAGTATAGCTAGGTCTATATGTGTCCCCAGTATATTTAGCCAGGTCTATGGGTGTCCCAAGTATATGTAGCCAGGTCTATAGGTGTCCCCAAAATAGTTAGCCAGGTGTCCCCCGGCAGGAGGGGTGAGCTCAGTAAAGGGAGAGCGGTAGGTACAGCAGTGTGAAAGGGAGGACATCCCTCCCCCTTTCCTCACCTTTGGGCTCCCCCTTCCTCGCTCTCCCATCTAGAACTAAAGTTTTGGGGTGGCTGGCAGCGGGTGGGACTTACCTGCCTCCTTCTACGGTGAAGCAGTAGTGATGTCCGGTTCATGAGTCATTTGAGCCTGTTCTTTCCTGTGATCCGACTCATCCAGTGAACCGAATCAGTTCAGTGGATGAGACAGGAACTGCAGCTAAACACTGTGTGCAGCTGCAGTTCCTATCTCATCCACTGAACTGATTCGGCTCAGTAGATGAGTTGGATCATTACACTCACAGGAAAGAACAGGCTCAAATAACTAATAAACCGGACATCACTACGCAGCGCTTGGAGCGAGGCAGAGGTAAGTCCCGTCCGCTGCCAGTCACCCCAAAATTAGTTCTAGAGGGTAGAGCGAGGAAGGGGGAGCCCAAAGGTGAGGAGAGGGGGGGATATGTCCCCCCTTTCCCACTGTGCCCATCGCTCCCTCTTCTCTGCGCTCTCTCCCTCCACACAGCCCACAAAGGAGGACATCTGGCTGTCCCTTGCCTTGCGCCAGACGGAGGACAAGCAGTCCAAAAACCGGACTGTCCGGCCTAAATCCGGACGGATGGCCACCCTAGTAAGGAATAAAGCAGATCTCTATTCTTACATGTAACACCTTATAATGTGCTGTTATTGTGATGTTATATACTGCTGCCTTTGGAGGGACTGCAGAGAATTCTGGAAGAGAGGCTGGAGTGAGCAGAGGCTGCTGGGAGCTGAGGTGTGGCTTGTGTGCTTAGAGCCTGGTAGTGAGGTCTGGAGTTACTGGGACTGGATCTTCAGGCCTAAATCCATAGGACTGGCTTCCATTTGATTGCTGAGTGTGAAGAAGGGATCCTGTGACACAGATTGCTGCACCCTGAGCTGAATCTTGGAGAAAGGATACAGCTGCCGGACCAGAACTGTGTGAACCTGTGAGGTTGGGGGAGTCTGGATTGTACAAGCCGTGTGGACTTTAGAAGGAACCATTTTAGCTGGATTACACCGTTTGTGAATCTCAATCTCCTCAAAACTTCTGCCTGTGAGTTCTGCACCTGCTGAGTGACCATTATCAGGGACTGGCCCTGCACCTCATGGTAGGATCTATCTTTGCAGTGATAGAGGGGCATAACCTGGCTGAGAGGTTTGGGAGCCATACCACTCCTCTTACAACAAACTGTGGACAGTGTATGTCAGGACTGTTTGCCATAGCCTGCCATTCTGAACTGTAGCCTGGTTAACCTGTCCCCTCTCACATCACTGTCATCTATGCTGTTATTGCTGAGTGCGTCAGGAGTCTTCTTGCTGCTGCACCTTCTTCACAAGGCGCCCAACTGTGCACATAACATTCCTTAAAGGGGTACCCCGAGTGCAACTGCATTATAGCCCACTGGCCAGTCGGGCGTTAAATAAGATTGTGTTACTGATTGCATTGTCTTAAGTTTGTTTCTTTGCTATGGTTGTGCGTCTTTCACCAGTGTAGTGTGCACTTCTTTAAAGTGACACTGGAGGGGCGCAAGAGGTTACTACCATGTGTTGATTGCAGTTTATTAAACGTGTCCCTTTGCTGCGGTGCGTTCTGCGCCAGTCTAGTGTACACTTGTATAGAGTGACACTGGAGGGGCGCAGGAGGTGGCTACTTTAGACATACACTTTCTATGCACTTTGAATGTGTGAAGCGTATTACTGTTACTGTTATGATCTTGCTGAGTTAACAAGTGTTTGATTAGTGCTATATTTTCTATTGCTTACTTCACCCCATTAGATCACGTTGGTCTGTGGGGAATAAATATATTGCATTGATACTGGTGTCTGCATGATTCTAGGAGGCAGGGTGCCACTGGAGGCGGTATCCACTAAGAGGCCCTGTTACATTCATTAGCGATCCAGTCTGTCTCGCTACATTTGGCGCCCAACGTGGGGCTCTCTTTGGCTCTGCCCAGTGACGTCTATGCCCCTTATCCATTGAAATCAGACACAGTATGGAGTCAAGAGCTGCAGGAAGATGGTGTGAGAACCACCAAGCTGCTGTAGGACACTGTCTGGTATTAGAGTTACCAGGGTCTGACTGGACTGATGCACAGATCAGAGAAGTGGCTGATAAACTACCAATATCTGGTCGGGGGTTCCTGTTAGATAGTACAACAGACTCAAGTGGACCAACTCAATTTGCCCTGCTGGAGTGGAAGACCCATGTCCCCCATGACAAGATGCCTAGGACCCTCACAACTCCAGGGGGTCAGTTAGTTCAAGTAACCATTCCAAAAGGTGCAGCAGAAGTGGAAGCTGAAGTTATGGGGCCATTATCTGAGCCTGCCAATGATCAAGGGAAGAACAGTATTGGGCCAGAAGTCCTTGAAGCGTTAGAAAACTTACTGACAAAGTGTAAATCTCCAGATAATTTGCAAGCAAGCTGGGGGTACAGGAAGTTGTGGTTGTTCTCTGGTAAAGTACCCACCCCCCTGGTGAAGAGGACTTTGAGGCATGGATGGACCAAGCCACTCAGGTACTGGAAGAATGGGATGTTCCAGAAATGAGTAAGAAGCAGAGGATTATAGAAAGCTTGAGAGGTCCAGCAGCTGACACTGTCCGAAACTTGAAGATGAGCCAATCTGATTGCACTGCACAGGATTATCTTGATGCTTTGTACAGTGTGTTTGGGAGAATGGAGAAACCTACTGATTTACTATACCAATTTGAACATACCTACCAGCAAGTGGGAGAGAGGTTGTCAAGTTATGTTAATCGTCTAGACCACATTCTGCATCAGTTGGTACTGAGTAAAGGAATGGACCCAAAGAAGGTAGATCAGGCCCGAATTCATCAAATCCAAGAGGGCTCACAGGCTCTGGACCCTGTTATGTTAAAGCTGCATTTGGGGGACCAAGAGGAAGTGCCCACCTATCCTCAGTTGATCAAGAGAATTCGAGAAGAGGAGGCATTACAGGATATCAAGTCTGGCTATACTAGTACAAAGCCAGGGAAGCCATCTCAAACCTGCACAGTGGAGGCAGGACAAGTGCCTCAGGGTGTTTCAACTGAGGAGGGTTCATTGCCGAGTCTGTGGAAGGTGTTGACCCAAGTAGTACAGACACAAAGTGAAATGCAGAAGACACAGTTACAAGTTTTACAGGCTCTGACAGCACAGAATACCAGTGAGTTCTCTGATGGCCCATCCAGACCCCTTTTAAAAGCAGTAGTGCAGCCAAGGGGAGGACCATCAGAAAGGATCTGTTACCGTTGTGGTGAACCGGGTCATTTACGACGGGAGTGTAGATGGCAACCAAATGCTAGCAGGATGAGAGGGAAGCAGAACAGTGAGCCAGCGGAAAACTATTAGGGGCCTCAGTGGGGAAGCGACCTGGGCGCCTGTCTGAAAATATAAGCTCCAAGAACTGTGCCAACAATGAAGAGAAAGTAATGCCAAAAGAGTCATTGGGGGCTGCACTCTCATCAGGCTTTACATATGCCCAATGCCAACAAATGAGGAAACAAGAGAAGAGGCCACAAGCTTTGGCCAAATCTGCTTCTGAAGCAGCAGGAGCTACCATGTTACCTAAAGATCTTTTGGGACCATCACCAGTGGTGCCAGTACAGATAGAAGGAGTATTTACTCATGCATTATTGGACACAGGCGCTCAAGTGACATTGTTGTACAGAGACTTTTATGAAAAGCATTTAGCTCATTGTCCTTTACAGGCACTGGATAAGCTGGAGATCTGGGGAATCAGCAAGAAACAGCTACCATATGATGGATATGTGAACCTTCAGATTCAGCTGGGATATAAGGTGGCAGGAACTCAAGAAGTCCTGGATACACTAGCAGTAGTCTGCCCCCAACCGCCAGGGTCCTCACGGTACTCAGTGATCCTTGGAACTAATACTCACCTGATTAGACGAGTATTGGAGCCCATCATTGACCGTTATGGGCAGCCACCTAGTCCATTACACCCTTTGCTGCAAGCCGCATGGGAACAGTTGTTGGTGGAGCGAGAGGCCCCATCCCATGGGGTAGGAAGTGTGTGGTTATCTCAGCGAGAAGACTGTCAGTTGATGCCTGGACAAGTGGTATGTCTGAAAGCTGAAGTGAGAACGACATGGAAGGAGTCAGTCCCGTTGTTGTTGATCGAAGGGGAGGAAGGATCTGGATTGCCGCTAGGGGTGGAAATTATCCCTGAAACTATCTCTGCAGAGGATTTGCAATGCAAGAATGGCAGAGTGCTTGTAGGAATCAGAAACACCTTACCACAACCAGTCATGTTAAGACCTCGGGCAAAACTGGGAACGGTGTTTGTAGCAAGCCGAGTGACGACCCCTTTTCAAGTGGGGGGAGAGCCAGAAGAGAAGAGCTGGAGAAGAAATTGGAGACCTCAGTGTCTCAAAACTCCCTTTTGCCTTCAGAGTGGAGACAACGATTGCTCAATATTCTGCAAGGAGGAAGTGAAATCTTTGCACAACACGAATATGATGTCGGATGTGCAAAAAGTACACAGCATCGTATTCGCCTTCAAGATGACCGGCCATTCCGGGAAAGGTCAAGGCGGCTAGCCCTTGGAGACATTGAAGATTTACAGAAACAGCTGTAAGAACTCAAAAGAACTGGAATCATTAGAGAGTCTCGAAGTCCCTATGCTTCACCAATTGTAGTGGCGCGGAAGAAGAATGGTACTATTCGAATGTGTGTGGACTATAGAACTTTGAATCGACTTACTATTCCAGATCAGTATACCACACCACGAGTGGAAGATGTATTGCAATGCTTGACTGGAGCTAAGTGGTTTAGTGTACTGGATCTTAAAAGTGGATATCATCAGATTCCAATGCATCCTGAAGACAAGGAGCGAACTGCCTTCTTTTGTCCTTTAGGATTCTTCGAATTCAACAGGATGCCCCCAGGACTCATGGGTGCCCCAGCCACCTTTCAGAGGTTAATGGAAAATACAGTGGGAGATATGAACCTGCTGGAGGTGCTTGTGTATTTGGATGATGTCATTGTGTTTGGAAGAGACCTGGAAGAGCATGAGACTCGGCTAATCAAGGTGCTGGACCGGTTGAGGAAGGAAGGGTTAAAGTTGTCGCTGGAAAAGTGCCAATTCTGCCTTCCATCTGTAACTTACCTGGGACATGTAGTGTCGGCTGATGGAGTGGCAACGGATCCTTCAAAGGTTGAAGCACTAACAACTTGGCCAAAACCTAAAACAGTTTCTGAGCTCCGTTCATACTTGGGTTTCTGTTCTTACTATCGAAGGTTTGTCAAAGGCTTTGCACAGATCGCAAGACCCCTCAATGATTTGCTCCAAGTGAAAGAAAAGGTGCAGGCTCCAGGGTCTAAACAAGATCAGAAGAACAACGTTCTGCAACGTGCAGGAAAAGAGTCTGTCATTGAGCAATGGACAGAGGAGTGTGACTCTGCCTTTGAGAAGCTTAAAAGTTGTCTAACCAGCACACCTGTTTTAGCTTATGCAGACCCTTAGAAGCCGTATGTCTTACACATTGATGCCAGCAGAGATGGACTAGGGGGTGTTTTGTACCAGGAGCAGGAGAGTAGACTGAAGCCGATAGCCTTTGTGAGCAGGAGTCTGTCACCAACAGAGCGGAATTACCCAGCACACAAGCTTGAGTTCCTGTCACTGAAGTGGACTGTGGTAGATAAGCTTCATGAGTATCTATATGGAGCTGAGTTTGAAGTACAGACTGATAACAACCCTCTCACCTATGTGTTGACCACAGCTAAATTAGATGCTACAGGACATCGATGGTTGGCGGCCCTTGCTAATTACAGATTCAGTCTTAAGTACCGTCCAGGCATGGCCAATCGGGATGCAGATGGGCTTTCTAGAAGACCTCATGATGTGTTGCAGCCTGAAGATGAGTGGCTAGAGGTTCCAGCCCCAGGTGTGAGAGCCATGTGCCAAGGTCTACAATGTGAGATTCGGACGATCTGTGCTGCTGAAAAGCTAGGACTACCACATGAAGCAATTCCTCAGAGGTACTGCAATATGGTGACATTGAAAAGCACTTCATTACCTGCACTGAGTTTGTCAGATCTGTGTCACGATCAAGCTGAAGATACACTGTGCCGGGGTGTCAAAAAGGCTCTACATGAGAATAACCAAAACCACCTAAAAGATATCAACCATCCACTGGCTGGATTATTGCTTAGAGAGTGGAGTCATCTGAAAATGAAGAATGGTTTAGTGTACCGGTTAGCACCAGCTGCTGAAAACACAGAGAAATGGCAGTTACTGCTACCTGAAAAATACAGGGACATGGTCTGTTCCTCCCTTCATGATGATCATGGGCATTTGGGTATTGATTGCACCCTGAAGTTGTTGCAAGATCGCTTTTACTGGCCGGGCATGAGGCAGGATGTGGAAAATTACTGCCGGTCTTGCTCCAGGTGCATACAACGGAAGACACAGCCAGTGCGAGCTGCACCATTGGGACATCTACAAAGCCAAGGACCAATGGACTTAGTGTTCATTGACTTCTTATGTGTAGAGCCTGATGAGGGTGGGTTTGCCAGTGTCTTGGTGGTCACCGACCATTATACCAGGTATGCCCAGGCCTTCCCTACTAAGGACCAGAAGGCTATAACAGTAGCGAAGGTACTGGTGGAGAGATACTTCATACATTATGGCCTCCCACAACGCATTCACTCAGATCAGGGTCGAGATTTTGAAAGCAAGGTGATAAGTGAGTTGCTGAGTTTGTTGGGCGTAAAGAAGACCAGAACTACACCTTATCATCCTCAGGGAGATCCACAACCAGAGAGATTCAACAGAACATTGTTAAATATGTTGGGGACCTTACCCAGTGAGAAGAAGGCTCAATGGAGCAAACATATTGCTGCTGTTGTCCACGCCTACAATAGTACTGAAAATGATGCCACTGGATTCTCTCCATACTTTCTTATGTTTGGGCGGGAGGCCAGGTTGCCAGTTGACACTGCCAGTTGACACTGTTTTTGGGACTTCTTGTGATGATACAACAGTCTCTTACCAGGGGTATGTGGAACGCCTCAAAAAGAGCCTGAAGACTGCTTATGAAAAAGCTCAAGAGGCCGCAGAAAGGCGGGGGCAGCAGAATAAGGCAAGGTACGACCAGAGAATCCGGATCCATAATTTAAAGCCAGGTGATCGTGTGTTGTTAAGAAATCTGGGGATCCCTGGGAAACACAAGCTTGCTGATCGCTGGAGTTCGCAGGTGTATGAGGTGTGTTCTCAACTGTCAGGTATTCCTGTATATCGGATTCGGCCTGAAGGTCAAAGTGGGCCTGTGAAGTCATGGCACCGAAATAACCTGTCACCAGTGGGACAAGCAGTGAGAATGCCTGCTCCTGTGGCAGATGAGCATGATCAAGGCCGTCAGTTCAGGAGGTCACAGCGGTTAGCCACACAGAAGGAGAGCATCGTAGTATCACCTGAGTGTGACCACAACACTGAAGAAGATGATGAAGAGTGGGGATGGGACACACCCCCAGTAGAAAGATTTGTTTGGGGTCCTCGTGAGAATGGCCTAGATCTGAGGCTCGAAGATGTGAGTGTGCCACAGACTAGCCCAGACGTAGTGGAGAGAGATGCTGAGGAGAGCCAACTCAGAGTAGAAGCTCCGGAGTTTGTCCCGTCAAGCAATCTGGAGCAAAATGCTTCATGCAATCTAGAGGACCTGGTGACTGAAAGGGATACAGATGGTACTCCTCTTTCAGACAAAGTTGAAGAAGAATTGCAACCAGTAGATATTTTGAAGGATAAAGAACCAGAAAGTCATACAATAATAGAACAAGAAGTTCAGGAAGAAAGTCCATTGGAGAGTAGGGAGCCTCGACGAATTAGAACTCCTAAAAGATTAACTTATGACTCTTTGGGGAACTGCAGTGAAGAGAGAGTATGTGCTTCACACCGAGAGATCAACGCCCATGTTCCCAAAACCATGAACTCAGGTCTTTCAGGTGGCACCCTGTCTCCCTGTGGTGCCAAAATACCTAGTGCTAGTTGGTGGGTTCCCTTTAATTATGGCCAGTATATCCAGACCGTTTAGGTATGTCTATGTCTGTGAATTAAAGAAAAGTTGTGTAACTTTCCGTACTTGGGAGGACCCAAGCTTTTCAAGTGGGGGGAGAATGTAACACCATATAATGTGCTGTTATTGCGATGTTATATACTGCTGCCTTTGGAGGGCATAGTTCCTTTAAGACTGCAGAGAATTCTGGAAGAGAGGCTGGAGTGAGCAGAGGCTGCTGGGAGCTGAGGTGTGGCTGGTGTGCCTAGAGCCTGGGAGCGAGGTCTGGAGTTACTGGGACTGGATCTTCAGGCCTAAATCCATAAGACTGGCTTCCATTTGATTGCTGAGTGTGAAGAAGGGATCCTGTGACACAGATTGCTGCACCCTGAGCTGAATCTTGGAGAAAGGATACAGCTGCCGGACCAGAACTGTGTGAACCTGTGAGGTTGGGGGAGTCTGGATTGTACAAGCCGTGTGGACTTCAGAAGGAACCATTTTAGCTGGATTACAAAGTTTGTGAATCTCAATCTCCTCAAAACTTCTGCCTGTGAGTTCTGCACCTGCTGAGTGACCATTAGCAGGGACTGGCCCTGCACCTCATGGTAGGAACTATCTTTGCAGTGATAGAGGGGCATTAACCTGGCTGAGAGGTTTGGGAGCCATACCACTCCTCTTACAACAAACTGTGGACAGTGTATGTCAGGACTGTTTGCCATAGCCTGCCATTCTGAACTGTAGCCTGGTTAACCTGTCCCCTCTCACATCACTGTCATCTATGCTGTTATTGCTGAGTGCATCAGGAGTCTTCTTGCTGCTGCACCTTCTTCACAAGGCGCCCAACTGTGCACATAACGTTCCTTAAAGGGGTACCCCGAGTGCAACTGCATTATAGCCCACTGGCCAGTCGGGCGTTAAATAAGATTGTGTTACTGATTGCATTGTCTTAAGTTTGTTTCTTTGCTATGGTTGTGCGTCTTTCGCCAGTGTAGTGTGCACTTCTTTAAAGTGACACTGGAGGGGCGCAAGAGGTTACTACCGTGTGTTGATTGCAGTTTATTAAGCTTGTCCCTTTGCTGCGGTGCGTTCTGTGCCAGTCTAGTGTACACTTGTATAGAGTGACACTGGAGGGGCGCAGGAGGTGGCTACTTTGGACATACACTTTCTATGCACTTTGAATGTGTGAAGCGTATTACTGTTACTGTTATGATCTTGCTGAGCAGTGGTGCTCGGATACCCCTTTTTATTATTCGAGTTTGGTCGAATTCGAATAGTAAGTTATTCGAGTTCGGTCGAATATTCGAGTCGAATATTTTTTACTATTCGATTCGACCTCGGACTTCGAGCTCACTATTCGAGTCGGTATTCGAGCTCATTATTCGAGCTGACTATTCGAATTGGCCTTAAATAGCTTCCAACACTTGTTTTGAGGGTGAATGATGCAAGAAACATCTTTTTTTCTAAGTAACAACAGCAAGTGATTATGTGGGGATGTTCCTTTAAAAAAAAAAAAAAAGGTGGAAAGAGAAGTTGTGTCCAAAATTCTATTCAGTACAGTGTATATACTTCTTCTTCTTCTTCTTCATCTTCTATATCTTCTTCTTCTTCATCTTCTATATCTTCTTCTTCTTCTTCTTCTATATCTTCTTCTTCTCCTTCTCCTTCTCCTTCTCCTTCTCCTTCTCCTTCTCCTTCTTCTTCTCCTTCTTCTTCTTCTTCTTCTTCTTCTTCTTCTTCATCTTCATCTTCTTCTTCTTCTTCTTCTTCATCTTCTTCTTCATCTTCTTCTTCATCTTCTTCATCTTTATCTTCTTCATCTTCTTCTTCATCTTCATCTTCTTCTTCATCTTCTTCTTCTTCTTCTTCATCTTCTTCATCTTCATCTTCTTCATCTTCTTCATCTTCTTCTTTTTCATCTTCTTCTTCTTCATCTTCTTCTTCTTCATCTTCTTCTTCTATATCTTTTTCTATATCTTCTTTTTCTATATCTTCTTCTTATTATTATTTTTCTATTTCGTCTTCTTCTTTTTCTATATCTTCTTCTTCTTCTCCTACTTCTTCTTCTTCTCCTTCTCCTTCTTCTTTTTCTATATCTTCTTCTTCTTCTATATCGTCTTCTTCTTCTTCACTTATTTCTCTTTTATTTTTATTTTTTTAAAGAAATGCAGCTATTTTTGAGCGTAATAAATAGCTGGTGGCGCACGGATGTTGGAAGAGCCATTGTATGTGCTCCCTGGCAGTGGAAACACACAGGCAGCAGGAGGTAAATTCAGCAGCAGCAGCAGGAGGAGGAGGATGATTGTGTGGCAGCAGGCAGTCAATGAGGCAGGCAGCGTGACATAATAGCCCTGGTACCTAGCGGTGTTACCAGGGCATAAATAAACACAACAGGAGGTCCCAGACAGCAGTCGTGCAGCCCACATCGTGTCCAATACACAACTGGGACAACACAGTTTTCAACCCGGGCACCTCAGAAAAATTAAACCTTTTTTTTTTTTTTTTTTAATGGTTTACTTCTTTCTTTTTTTTTACAGCAAATTACACAGATATAGCTATTGTTTGACGTAATAGCTGGTGGCAGAGTGGCAGCAGAAGGTAAAATCTGTGTACCCTTGGCAGTGGGAAACACAGACAGACAGCAGCAGCAGCAGCAGGAGGAATGGAGGAGTAATGTGAGTAGCTATTGTTTGACGTAATAGCTGGTGGCAGAGTGGCAGCAGAAGGTAAATCTGTGTACCCTTGGCAGTGGGAAACACAGACAGACAGCAGCAGCAGCAGGAGGAATGGAGGAGTAGTGTGAGTGTGGCAGCAGGTAGGTAGGCAGCGTGACATAATAGCCTTGATACCAGGGCTGTAAATAAACACAACAGGAGGTCCCAGACAGCGGTCGTGCAGCCCACATCGTGTCCAATACACAACTGGGACAACACAGTTTTCAACCCGGGCACCTCAGAAAAATTAAACTTTGTTTTTTTTTTTTGTTGTTTTTTTTTAAGGTAAATACAGGCAGCAGGGGCAGCTATTGTTTGACGTAATAGCTGGTGGCAGAGCGGCAGCAGAAGGTAAATCTGTGTACCCTGGCAGTGGGAAACACAGACAGACAGATAGCAGAAGGGCAGTACACAGCAGCCCACTGTAGATGTAAAATGTGTGGCTGCAGGCGACGTAATAGTCAAAGACAAAGTGAACCAGGCTGGCTTAGTGAGCAGGAGCCAGGAGGTGGTAAAGGGTGGTAAGGCACATTAATGATGGTTCTTCCGGCAGCCAGTTCATGTCCCCCTCTCGCCGACAACAGGGGCCAGGAACTCGCCTTCCACCCACGCCTGGTTCATCTTGAGAAACGTCAGTCTGTCCACAGACTTGTGAGACAGACGTGAGTGTTTCTCGGTGACCACGCCACCAGCTGCACTGAAGCAGCGCTCGGACAGCACGCTGGAAGGGGGGCAGGACAGCACTTCCAGGGCGTACTGCGCCAGCTCGCTCCAGATCTCCAGGCGCTTGACCCAATACTCCATGGGATCAACAGGGGCATCGCTGTCAAGCCCGCTGTAGGACCACATGTAGTCAGCCACCATGCGGGTCAGGCGCTGGCTGTGACCGGAGGAGGATGCTGCTGCATGCACCTCCTCTCTAGTCACTGCTGCCGGAGCCTCTACAGTCCTGTAGAGCTCGTTGCTGAGAGACAGCAGGTCTGTGGGGCGCTTGCTGCTGGATGCAGGCACCTGCTGCTGCCTCTGTGCTGGCTGGACAGTGGGGGTGGAAGGCTGGGGGAAGGCTTCCTCCAAGCGCTCAACAAGGGCCTGCTGCAAGCTCCTTATTTGTTGCGCTGGCTCTCCTCCTGCAGGCGGCAGGAACTGGCTCAACTTCCCCTTGAGGCGCGGGTCCAACATCATGCTGATCCAGATTTCCTCCCTCTGCTTCATCTGGATCACCCTGGGGTCCTTGCGCAGGCACGTCAGCATGTGCGCTGCCATTGGGAAGAGGCGGGCCACGTGTGCTGGCACATCGACGGCAGTGCTGTCCTCATCCTCCTCCTTTGCCTCCTCAGCCTCATCCTCTCTCCACCCCCGCACCAACTCAGCTGCGCTGTGCTGATCCCCCTCATCAGCAGCAAGGTCAGGGACCTCCACCAAGTCCTCCTCCTCCTCCGCCTCAGAGGTGGACTGTGCAGCTGCATGCCGCTCCTGCTGAGTCAAGGCTGCCGCTCCCTGTTCCAGCAAAGCATCGAGGGCCCTGTTCAGCAAAACCAGGGGCACCCACTCGCAGACCATAGCATGGTCCCTGCTCACCATGTTAGTGGCCTGCAGAAAGGGAGCCAGCACTAAGCACACCTGCTGCATGTGCCTCCAGTCGTCATCGGGGATGATGGACGGGATGTTGCTGGTCTTGTCCCTTTTCTGAGCGGCGGAAACAGTGGCCAGGGCAAGGTACTGGTTGACAGCATGCTTCTGTTCAACCAGATGCTCCAACATCGCCAGGGTGGAGTTCCAGCGAGTTGGAACGTCAAGGATCAGCCGATGGCGTGGCAGCTCCAGCTCCTTTTGCACGTCTTCCAGGCTCGCACAGTCTGCAGCCGAGCGCCGGAAGTGACGCACAACATTCCTTGCCATTTCCAGCAGTTCGCCCATCCCCTGGTAGGTGCGCAAGAACTTCTGCACCACCAGGTTCAGCACGTGGGCAAGACAGGGGATGTGGGTCAGGTTTCCCCTGTCAATTGCGGCAACCAGATTGGCCCCATTGTCGGCCACCACCTCTCCGACTCTGAGGCCTCTGGGGGTCAGCCAAATCCTCTCCTGCTCCTGGAGTTTGGCCAACACATGGGTTGCCGTCAGTTTGGTCTTCCCAAGGCTGACCAACTGCAGCAGCGCTTGGCAGTGGCGGGCCTTCACGCTGCTGCTGAGGCGGGGGGTTTGGCCAGGTGTGCCGGAGGATGGCAGAGGATCGGAGGAACCTGCTGCAGTTCCCCTGACCCTGCGGGGTGGCACCACCCACTGTGTTGCTGCTGCTGCTGTGCCCGCTGCTGCTCTCCCATCCTCACCCCCTTCCACCAAGCTGACCCAGTGGACAGTAAAGGACAGGTAGCGGCTTGTCCCGAAGCGGCTGCTCCAGGAGTCCATGTGTCAGAATCTCATATTAATGCAGAGAAATGATCATCCCCCTTGCCCAAATCGTATACAAATGTTAAATGGTTTGCAGATAAATTGAGTGAATTTCAAGATCCGTGAGTACGGGCAAAATCAAAATTAGATTGTGTACTTTTCAATGTTATTATTGGAAGTGAGCTGTTTATTCCTACAAGGTTAAAAATGAGATAGTATTGAAGAAATGTTCCTGTTATGCAATATTGTTGTGTTAGTAAGATCAACTGTCTAAGGTCAAGATATACACTGCTTAAGCTAAGCCTATTTTATACGCAAGATGTTAATCACATAGGGCTTGATTCACAAAGCGGTGATAACTCAGTTATCACGCCTAAAAGACTTTAGGCGTGATAACCTTTGCACCAGCAAAGTTATCACCGCTTTGTGCTCTAACTCGCGCGAAGTTCACGCGCGTACGCGCGTATGCGCGCGCGCGCAAAGTCCCATAGGGCTTAATGGGCACTTCGCGCGAAGCACGGTGCACTTTGCGCGCGGGAGTTCGCGCGAATTCCTTCAGATCACGCCTAAACTAAGTTTAGGCGTGATAAAGGGCTTTTCACAGGCGTGCAAAGTGTTTGCACCGCTTTGTGAATCAGGCCCCTAGTGTTCACGCATATCTAATAAGCTGATCAATAATATACACTTTATTTCAGATTGTATTAAAACAGGCCATAAGCCTTGTGCTGGCCATTATCAATTATAACCACAGGGGGCATCTCTTGTGCCTGCTACTACCACTTATAACCATAGGGGGCATCTCTTGTGCCTGCTACTAACACTTATAACCACAAGGGGCCTCTATAGAACTTGATCTAAAAATAAAAATGAAATCATACCTGTATTTATAGAGGTGTTATAAACAATTAAGTCATAGTTTGGAAATTCCCTTATATCATTTTTTGGGAGAAATTCTCTATAAAAAGAGAGTTTTCAGGCTGTATATTTATTCATTGCCTGATGCCCTAGCTGATTGAAACATCCTAGGCCGACGTTTATCCTTCTCACAGACGTGATTCTGAAACCCAAGAGAGGTAATATGCAATAATTCTTGGTGAATTCTTTGACAATTAGTCTATGCAAAAGTTAAAGACTTGCCTTTTTAAACTTCATCAGTTTTTTGAGTTTTAGATAACTTTTTTCTATGCTATAAGTTTTATTATTCAAACGCAATTGCAAGCTTAGAAGCAATTAACAAGCTTTGATGGATTAAGATATATCTACTTTAAGTTCTTCATATAAGAATAGAACTTCATATATCATCTTTTAAGGATAGGTGACGTGGACCCTTTCACCAACCGCGTGCTCCAGCCCTCGCTCCACATTGGCCATCACAAAGCGGTGCAGTGCAGGAATGGCCTCGCGGGCAAAGTAGTGTCTGCTGGGGAGCTGCCAGTCTGGGGCTGCACAAGCAAGCAGCGCCGCATGTCGCTCCCCTCCTGCACGAGAGTGTACGGCTGGAGTTGGGAGCACATGGCCCGTGCCAGCAAGCCGTTCAGCTGATGCACGCGACAGCTGCTGGGAGGCAGAGCCCTAACCACCCCCTAACCACCCCCTGGAAGGACTCGCTCAAAAGGCTCTGGCGTGGCCTTATGCTAGCACGGGAATCAGCGGACACAGCAGAGGAGGCCACTGAGGACTGGCTGCCAGAACAGGCCTCAGTGTCGGCGGCAGGAGTTGCAGAGGGGGGAGGAGCAGTGCGCTTCCGCACTCCTGCTGGTGCTGCTGGAGGAGCAGGAGGGCGGGTGGCTGCTGTTGCTGCTGCTGCTGCTGAAGGCTGTGCAGTGATGGGTGTGGTGCCACTGCCAGCACCAGATGCCTTCAGCCTCTGGAACTCCTCATGCTGGTGGAAATGTTTAGCAGCAAGGTGGTTGATGAGCGAGCTGGTGCTGAACTTTAAGGGGTCTGCACCTCTGCTCAACTTCCGCTGACAGTGGTTGCAAGTGGCGTACTTGCTGAAAACTGTGGGCATTGTGAAAAATCTCCAGATTGGTGACAAGAACAACCCCCTATGGCCTGGAGCCGCTGCTGCCTGTCTCCCTGTGGTGGTTGGGGGGGGGGGCTTGGGGGCGGCTGGTGGTGGTACTGGCAGATGCTGCTGCTGCTGCTGAGCCTGAGACACCAGCAGGCTGTGGGACCTGCCTACTGCTGTTAATGCTTGCAATGATGCGCCTCCTTGCAAGGCCCACAAGCGCATCCTCCTCCTCCTCCTCAGAGCTGCTGATGATGACATCCCCAGGTGCTGGTGGTGGCGGCACTAAGTCTTTGTCTGTCACCACGTCATCATCATCATCATCATCCTCCCCCTCCTGAAACATGTCCTGCTGGGATGATGACCCCCCAAACTCCTCTCCTGATGCATGGATGGGCTGCTTGACTGTCGCCACAGTCTTGCTGTCCAATCCCTCATCCCCCAAAGTGCCCATCAGCATCTCCTCCTCCAAATCGCCAACAACAGCAGACAATTGACTCATGATGCCTGGGGTCAAAAGACTGCTGAATGACAGATCGCCAACTGACGGTGAACTGGCCTCCTCCCCAGGCCCTGCTGGGCGGCTGCTGCGAACAGGGGTGGTGGTGGTGGTGAGGGTGGAGGCCTCGGATGCAGAGCTGATGGCGGGCTGCTCATCCTCCGTCATCAGTTGCACCACAGTGGCTGCATCCTTTTCCTCAATGGGACGTTTCCGACCCGGCTGGAGGAAAATAGGAGCAGGTACTACACGCTGCTGCTGCTGTGTCTCTGCAGCGTGAGTTGCTCCTGCTGGGCGGCGCCCAAGGCGTCCACGGCCAGTGGCTATAGGAGGAATGTTAGCCACTGACGCATGCTGCTGCTGCTGCGGAACTGTGCATGGTGGCGCGGCCGCGGCTTGCCACAATGCTGCTCCCTCTCCTCTTGATTCCCTTGCTGCCCTTCCCCTTGCCCAAACTGCGCTGGCTGCCACTTCCAGACATCTTAGATGTTTTGGGCGTAAACAAAAAAGTTTTTTAAAAGGGCGGGTGAAAAAGTGGGGTACTTTAATGGAGTGGGTTGGTGGGTGAGGTGACACTAATCACTAAGTGATTAGATTGCTAAGTGATTACTAGTAAAGTGCACAAACCCAATTTATGGAGGGATATAGTCCAAGTGTATCCCTGCATAAATTGGGTTTGTGCACTTTACACGCATTGCCGCATGAATTTTACGCATATGTGGCACTTTGCCCCCCTAGCGTTACTAATGACGCATTTTATAATTTTTAATTTTTTTTTTTTTTTTTTTTTGCATCAACTTTATACATGTATGTCGTTCTGCCGCTTAGGCGTTGTAGATGACGTGCAATGCAGCTATGCGCTGTTTGTCTATCCTATTAGGAGGACTATGTTTTTCCTCTTTGTAAGTTCCCTATGCCGGCCATTTATTCACTATTCAGTTCTGTATTCTCGGACCTTGGCTTTCACTTAATATCTATCTGGCTCTGTCTAGGTAATTTTTCACTTATTCACCTTCTATAATGTGCACTTTCTGGTTTTATATATGCCAGTATGTATTGCATACTATAGTAAAAAAAAAAACAAAAAAAAACAGGGTTGGCTGCCGGGACTTGAACCTGGGATTCCTGTGTCAGAGACAGGGCCCTTGACCACTGTGCTGTCTAGCCACTGGAGACTTCAAGCTTCTAATCTTATATCCCATTGTTTTCAATGTGTATTGATCTGGGTTATAGTCACTCTCCTAGTAGAGTCTGATCTATACTCTATTGGAGGGGTCTTGACTGTTGGTGTTCATAGCCCCACCCCTTTCTTTATTGTAAAAGTTTATATATTTGGTGCCAGCCGCTTGTATCCTTAATCCCCTGATGACGCTAGTTTGCGAAACCGGTCGGGAAGGAGACAGGCGGCACCTTCATACTGTCCTTTACCGCTGACCCATACACGTGTGCAACTTTCTCGGGGTTCCCATTGCATGGGCCCCGTATGTAAGTTTTGTTTTTATGCTATTTTTATGCTATTTTTAAGCTGTTTTTACTATGAAAACTCTATATTAAACGGTTTACACTTAGAGTTGCCGTTTGTTTGTTTTTTATGATGTTTACTGATATCCATTCGTGAGAGGAATCATTGCTGAATTGGTGGATCCTGGACAGACTGTTGCTTCCTGATGTCCTACCAAAGCGTTGATACAACCTTATAATGTGGGTTGTCACCAGCTGGTAAGCCTCTTTCCTTTTTTGGGTATCCATGATTGCAGAGCTGTGCCGTGAACCCAATATTTATTGTGGTGGAGATTTGCCTGCTTTTATCCTTTGCTGAAGACTCGTCTTTTGTTTTTGGACTCTGCGCTGAGCATATATAATTTATATGAACAAACAGTGACAATGAGTGTCCTAGTACAGTTACAGTATAACTACAAAATGAAAATACAATCACTCAGTAGTAAAGGACAGCAGAAACACTGGTATAATAAACTAACAGAGGACAGGAGGACAGCTGCCCACACAGGCAAGGCCCTGAGGCCTAAAGCTGTGTAAGCTTGCCTGCAGCAGCTGCCTGTCTCTATGTAACACACAAGCTACTAACTAAAATACAATGTCTATCTAACTAACAACAATATAGGTGTGTATAGGAGGTGTATGTGAGCAAAAACGCTAGGTAATTGACCACAATAGAGCACTTGCTAAGCCAAAGCACAAAGGAGCAGATCTCTCTCTGTGCAAAGTCAGGCAAGTACGGAAAAACGGAACATGGCGGCCGCTATTTATAGGGTAGGGGCTGGCCAGGGTCCCCCTCTGTGATTGGCTGCCGTCAGAGGGCCTGGGAGCCCTCTGATTGGCTCTAAGGACATCAATCTGGGCTATGACGCTATTCGAGCTCGGTATTCAAGCTCGAATAGCGCTGTTTGCTCGAATAGCTCGAATAGTGAGTGGGCTATTCGAGTTCACTCGAATAGCCCTTTCGAATAGCTACAGCTATTCGAGCTCGGTATTCGAGCTCGAATAGCTGAAAGAGAGCTCGAATATTCGAGCTACTCGAATATTCGAGCTCTGCTGAGCACCCCTGTTGCTGAGTTAACAAGTGTTTGATTAGTGCTATATTTTCTATTGCTTACTTCACCCCATTAGATCACGTTGGCAGGGGCGTAGCAATAGGGGTTGCAGAGGTTGCGACCGCATCGGGGCCCTTGGGCCAGAGGGGCCCCAAAGGGCCCTCCCTCAACTACAGTTTTAGCTCTGTATTGGTCCTGTGCTCATAATAATCACTTCTATAGATACTTTGAATAGTGGTAGTCATTAACAAGCTGTTCCCCATCCCCTTCTTGTACCTCTGGCACTGTGGTTGCCATTGGCAGGTTTTGATGTGCCGTATCAATTGTTATATATAGAGTGCTTGGGGGGCCCCATTGTAAAACTTGCATCGGGGCCCACAGCTCCTTAGCTACGCCACTGCACGTTGGTCTGTGGGGAATAAATATATTGCATTGATACTGGTGTCTGCATGATTCTAGGAGGCAGGGGGCCACTGGAGGCGGCATTCACTAAGAGGCCCTGTTACATTCATTAGCGATCCAGTCTGTCTCGCTACATACAATTCTTACAGATCTGCTTTCGTTCCTGTTCTACCCCAGACAGTAGAGCCTTTGCCTGGAAAGAAGCGACTGCATTGTCTGGTGGCGTTCCCATCATCCTATGAGGGAACTGCATCTTTTTATATAAGTACCTCATAAAAACACACATGCCTTTCTGTCCCACTGATAGAGTTATGGTAACAATGGGTGCATCAAGTAGTTCAGTATAGTACTAGCCTTGTTAGATTAACCAAAGATATATTCCCACCAGTAGCCTTCTGAATGCGTTTCCAACATACGTTCCACCTACCCCAGACAGTAGAGCCTCTGCCTGGAAAGAAGCGACTGCATTGTCTGGTGGCGTTCCCATCATCCTATGAGGGAACTGCATCTTTTTATATAAGTACCTCATAAAAACACACATGCCTTTCTGTCCCACTGATAGAGTTATGGTAACAATGGGTGCATCAAGTAGTTCAGTATAGTACTAGCCTTGTTAGATTAACCAAAGATATATTCCCACCAGTAGCCTTCTGAATGCGTTTCCAACATACGTTCCACCTTCTTAAGTTCATTTTAATCATGGTGCACCATTATAGTTGCATTAGCACCTTCTATCATGATATGACATGAGAACTGTCCATAAACAGTGAGCAGACGAACACTTTATTCTGATCCATACATCAGAGAACTTCCATCCATACCGGAGCATACAGCTTTCACCTAGCTGTCTCACACAAAAACTGACCCCCTCTCTCTCTACCAGACATTATATCAAGCTTAACAAACAGACATCAAGTGTTAGCAGATTATAAGAGCAAGGCCAGTCTGCTAACAGACAATAGAACAATGGCAAATGCCCCACCTGACTCCAGTAAAGGTGCCCATACACTCGTCAGATTGGCAGCAGATAGATAAGAAATGCATCTGATGATCTATCTGATGCGTTTTTAGAACATTTTTTACCAGGATAGAATTCCAATAGATTTCAGTTTGAAATCTATTGAAATTCGATCTGATGGCATTTTTTTGCCATCAGATTTCCATTAAGCCCAATGCAAACTGATAAGCAATCTCATCAGATCGACCTAAATTTTCCACCCTGCAAGTTCGATGGAAATCCATCGAAATCGATCGAAATCGGCCGTCGATCGGTCGATTGGCCAACCGATTTGCAATCGATTGATCGATCGATCGGGATCGATCGGTCGGCCAGAAAATCGGCTGAGTGTATGGGCTGCTTAACTTACAATCAATGCAGATGCATAGCCTAATCACAGCAAACAAACAATGCAGGAATAAAATACAATTAGAAAAATACAGACATAACATATACCATATATCACATTTCTCCCCCATACATTCCTGGACCCCCAGGTGAACCCATTAGTTGGGTAAGACTCTACACATGATGCTGTCCTGTATGCTTCCCAGACACATAAATCCTCTGGTAGATGACACACCTGGGACCGGTTCTCCACAAACTGATCTGCCAGCTTTGCAGCATCCCTCATTGTTGGAGGGTTCCGAACCAGCACCCACATTGTCACCTCTGGAAGACAGCAGCTCAGGAATTGTTCCCTCAAACACAGTTCTTTTAAGTCCTCCAAAGTCCTGACACTGCTGCCCTGAATCCACTGATTAAACACATGTGTCATCTTAACTCCAAACTCAGTAAAAGAGTCTTTTGAGGTCTTAAACAAGGATCGGAAAGATTTTCTGTATGCCTCTGGAGTTTTGGCATACCGAGCCAGGAATGCCCGCTTCACTTCCACAAAGTTCATTCTTTGCTCCAGAGGCAGCGACTTAAAAGTGTCACTGGCATGTCCTATCAGTCCTAACAGAATGCGATGCCACTCACTGGTTGGAATACAGTGTGTCTCACAAATGAGTTCAAAAGTTTCCAAGTAGGCATCAATTTCCTGTTTACTTTCATCAAACATGGGGAATAATGAGTACAGTCTAACAATGTCCGTATGTGGCTGTGACATACCCCCCTGAGAATTCACATTCTGTGCCATCATCTCACAAACCATCCTGAGCATTGGGAGAAGCATGTCCTCGCCTCTGGCAACACCTTCCTGGGTCTGTTCCTGAGACTGTTCCTCCAAGCATTCATCGGTCTGCACGTCACCTTCACCCAAACCTTCATCAGTCTGTACATCACCTTCACTCGGTGCCTCCACATTACTGGTAGCTTGTATCCTGTCCATCAGAAGTTCCACAAGCTGAGGTTTCTTCAGTCCATCAGGATGCAAGCCCCTGTTACGGCTTAACTTCCGAAGGGTAGAGATTATTTTCCAGCTCATGCAGCATCTCCTCCATGCTTCTGGTGTTCCGATGTCTGCTCACCAATATGTCATGATATGACATGAGAACTGTCCATAAACAGTAAGCAGAAATGGAACCCAATGACGAACACTTTATTCTGATCCATACATCAGAGAACTTCCATCGATACAGGAGCATACAGCTTTCACCTAGCTGTCTCACACAAAAACTGACCCCCTCTCTCTCTACCAGACAATATATCAAGCTTAACAAACAGACATCAAGTGTTAGCAGATGATAAGAGCAAGGCCAGTCTGCTAACAGACAATAGAACTGTAATAGATAGCGGAGATACCGCCGCAGAGGCAAGCGGTATGGCGGTTATCTCCGCGTATCAGTCGGCGGCCTCAGCCGCGCAGTTACATGCTGGTGCTCTGCCTGGTCCTTCTATTGCACATAGATTGAGGGCTACGCGTGCGCGCGCCAGGCGACAGGACCTTTATGCGAATAGAAGGGGAGTCAGCTGATCTGCCAGGTCAGCTGACTCCAACAGTACGCTGGATTGGCTGAATGACTGGGGCGGCGCTGTGGAGCACTTCTGTATATATAGTGCCAGCCTGTCAGTTGCTCCGCGTCTGCTGTTGCGAATGCTAACGTGTTAGCGCTCAGACCTTAGTCAGATCCCAAAGTGTGCTAGAACCAGCTGGAGCTGGGGATCCACACTTAGCCAGATTCTGTTGATAGCTTAAAGTACTAATTGCATTGTATTATCTGTTATGACCTTCTGCTTGCCTTGACTATTCTTCTGCTTTTCTGATACTGTGCTTTCGCCTATCTGATCCAGTTGCCGACTCTGCCTGAATTTTAACTCTGAGTTAGCCTCCTGTCTTTGTACTGTATCTGTCTGTACGTTGTCGATCCTGCCTGTCTGACTATCCTGTATCCTGTACTCACCAGTGGGTCAGCCACTGGTGAGGGATTCTAGTATTGTATCACCTGCTCCCTGAAACCCTGACTGCAGCACAGTCTTAATCACCTGCCCCTCAGGTGATCATTACTTGCAGCATCTTTGTAAACACCTGCTGCTCAGGTGTCCACTGGCTGCAGTACAGTCTTAGCACCTGCTCCTCAGGTGAAAGCCCTGCCTGCAGTACAGTCTTAAACACCTGCTCCTCAGGTGTGCACTGGCTGCAGTACAGTCTTAGCTCCTGCTCCTCAGGTGCAAGCCCTGACTGCAGTACAGTCTTAAACACCTGCTCCTCAGGTGTCCACTGGCTGCAGTACAGTCTTAACACCTACTCCTCAGGTGTAAGCCCTGACTGCAGTACAGTCTTAATCACTTGCTCCTCAGGTGATTCCCGGCTGCAGTACAGCCTGAGTCTCTCGCTCCTTGGGTGATCTTAGCTGTACTGAATTACGTATCCAGCTTGCTGGGCGAATACTCTTGTGTTCTATTGAGATACCTATCACCATCAGCTCCTCTGGGGTATCTCTATCATTACTGTTGCACCAAACATCTGTTCTTACATGGGTTATCCTGGTTCTGGCTATACTAGTATTATTGGTGATTCTGCAGATCACACATAATCAGGTATAACATCTGTATTATTGGTGATACTGCAGATCATCAATAATCAGAGAAATTGGTTCTCGCTGACACCAATCGTTACAAGAACAATGGCAAATGCCCCACCTGACTCCAGTAACTTACAATCAATGCTGATGCATAGCCTAATCGCAGCAAACAAACAATGCAGGAATAAAATACAATTAGAAAAATACAGACATAACATATACCATATATCACACCTTCTTCTTGCAATTCCCTCAGCACATATTCATCTCTGTCCAATTTTTTTAACCAATCCTGTAATTCTTTTCCCATTCCCAAATTCATCATCTGGATTGTACTTGAAATCAATGACCCACCGTGGAACAGAAGGAATACTATAGTTCCATTTAGTAGTTTGGATTTCGGAAATACTGCCAAGGGTACACCAAGAGCCGCTAGCCACAGATACTGTCACAGAGCATCCTTGGTCTAGGATTAATGTTCCGTTAGTAGTATCTAGGACAAAAAAGCAAACCCTTTTATGTCCTAAATAGTACACTGGTGCCTTGTCCCTGCCAATCTTCTCTCCATCCAAAACACAATAAGAAGCATCCTCCCAACATCTTTCATTTACCCTCCTGAACTGACCTAGATAACACAATACATCATGGTTTCGCTGCAGACAGAGGGAAACATCAAGCTGTTGCCATTTCCCCTTCTCCCTAATCACCTGTGGGAAGATCAGCCTCGGGTGTAAGATTATAGATTCTCTGGTTAGTATACCAATGGACTTAATATCATATATAATAACCGGGCGCGACTCTGAATACACTATGAGAGAAGTTGCATAGCAATTTTTGGAATCTGGATCAGTACACCCCAACCATGAACTTGCCCAACATTTTGGACTAGTAAAAATTATGTGTTTTGGGAGATATTTACCAACTTGGGAAAGTAGCTCAAAAGGCCATTCACCTTCATGCAGAGACTGTATTATTAATTTGATCTTGGTTGACAGTTCTGTCTGTCCTTGTGTGCAGACCAACACCCATGATTTATTCCTTCCTCTTCTCACTATGTTGTCTACCAGCATCCTGAAGTTCTCAATGAAATCTCTAGCAACGTTTACCTGTGTGTTTGTGTTTTTGCTGTCAATGATATCATTGATCTCTCTCTGTTAAACAATCCGCCGAGTACAGTGCCAAGTACATCCCTTTTCTCTCGGTTACTCCTCAAGAGTAGGCACCCATCTCTGGTGCTTGCTAGAGATGGGCCGAACGGTTTGCCGGCGAACGGTTCCAGGCGAACTTCGGGTGGTTTGCCTTCGCCGGCGAAGGTGAACTTTCCCGGAAGGTCGATTCCCACCATAATGCTCTATGAGAGTCAACTTTGACCCTCTACATCACAGTCAGCAGGCACATTGTAGCCAATCCGGCTACACTCAGCCCTGGAGCCCCTACCCCCTTATATAAGGCAGGCTCCGGCGGCCATTACACTTACTCGTGTGCCTGCACATAGACAGACTAGGGCGAGCTGCTGCAGACTTTTTCTCCTAGGGACAGATTAGTCAGGCTCTTGGCTTCTTAGCTTGCTCCTGGCTGAATGTTATTGCTTTAATAGCACCCCTCATTTAACAGCTGTTTTTAAAGCTAATCCTGTTCGTGTGATCATTTTTTTTTCTGTGTGTCAAACTGACACTTGTGTTGCTTAGACAGCATTGCTAATTCATACTGTGTGTGTGCCACTGCCAGCAGCCCAGCCAGCAGCAGCACATTCCGTCACTACCTGTGTGTGTGACAGGGAGCTGCACATTGTACTACGCAGTAGTGCATATACCTACTAGTACCTGTTGTGTTGAGTGAACTCACCTGACTGCATTTAACTACCTTTTGTGTTAAGTGAACCCACCTCACTGCATATAACTACCTTTGGGTTGAGTGAACTCACCTCACTACATATAACTACCTTTGTGTTGAGTGAACTCACCTGACTGCATCTAACTACCTTTTGTGTTCAGTGAAGCCACCTCACTGCATATAACTACTTTTGTGTTGAGTGAACTCACCACACTGCATATAACTACCTTTGTGTTGAGTGAACTCACCTCACTGCATATAGCTACCTTTGTGTTCAGTGAACCCACCTCACTGCAGATAACTACCTTTGGGTTGAGTGAACTCACCTGAATGCATCTAACTACCTTTTGTGTTCAGTGAACTCACCTCACTTCATATAACTACCTTTGTGTTGAGTGAACTCACCTCACTGCATATAACTACCTTTGTGTTCAGTGAACCCACCTCACTGCATATAACTATCTTTTGTGTTCAGTGAACCCACCTCACTGCATATAACTACCTTTTGTGTTCAGTGAACCCACTTCACTGCATATAACTACCTTTTGTGTTCAGTGAACCCACCTCACTGCATATAACTACCTTTGTGTTCAGTGAACTCACCTCACTGCATATAACTACCTTTGTGTTCAGTGAACCCATCTCACTGCATATAACCAAAACAATTTAGGAGGTACTAGAGCAGGGCATATACTCCAAACAACGCAAAACAGAAACGTTTTTTTAAAAAAATATAAAACATGTTTTTATTAATTATCAAATATCAAAGAAACACACACATATATACAAATAACATTAAAAAGAAACAGCCCAATGGCCGTCAACACATCCCCCATTCATACAACATATACACTTCAACATTCACACCTGGCCACCTGGTTCTGACATAGAGACAGGTCTCATATAGTTGTAGCAATTGCTCAAAAATGTATATTTCCCATGCAGAGACTAATTTCCAATAAAGTACCCCCAATGAGTGTTCCTGAGATAGGGAGTCTGCTGTACTTGGTAATATAGTAAACAGTCAGTGAATACAAGGCAGTGTCCAGCAAAGCACAACAGCCATAAGGCAAGCATAAGATGGAAAAAATAGGCAAGCTCTCTGATTCTCCTTAGGATCTAGCACAGCGTTCAAAGAACACAAGCAGTTGTAAACAGCAGGCTGCAAGCAAAGGGCAAAGCAGGGTCCATCAAAGGACAGGTAAGAGCGACAGACACTGTATGCAGCAAAATATATAAAGATGCGGATGAGCATGAAGCATATTCCAGACTGTCAATAAGGCAGTGCATACAGTACCAGTCAGCTCCAGTCAGCATGTCCGGTGCTAGATGTAGCTCGACTCTATAATCACCAGCAGAGTCCTTGCATCCTACCGAAGGGTGCTTGTAGGAATGCCTTGACAGAGTCCAACTTCAAAAGCTGAGAGAGCATGGGAAAGGAGAGCAAATGTCCAGCCAGGAGATGTAACGGTCAGGCGGTGTACAGCGGCAATGAGCGGCAGGTGTGGACAGCCTCAGGACGCCAAGCCACGCTGTCCTCACATGTTTTGCCAGACTTCCGGCTTCCTCGAAGGGGGCACTAATCACTGCATATAACTACCTTTGTGTTCAGTGAACCCACCTCACTGCATATAACTACCTTTTGTGTTCACTGAAGCCACCTCACTGTATATAACTACCTTTGTGTTGAGGGAACTCACCTCACTGCATATAACTACCTTTGTGTTCAGTGAATCCACCTCACTGCATATAACTACCTCTTGTGTTCAGTGAACCCACCTCACTGCATATAACTACCTTTGTGTTGAGTGAACTCACCTCACTGCATATAACTACCTTTGTGTTCAGTGAACCCACCTCACTGCATATACCTAGCATCCCCCCGAGATGGACAAAATGGACAAACCAGGTAGAGGAAGAGGTAGAGGCAGACCCAGAGGAAGGCCACCTGGCACCGGCAGGTCTGTGCGAGGTGGTGTTGCTGTGATTTCGTGCGGACCTAACCCAAAGTACAGTGCTCAGAAGAAGGCACGTGCCATCAATTCCCAAAATTGTGAGGACGTGGTTGAGTATTTAACACAGAACACCTCTTCTCCCCCAGCCACCAGCACTACAACAAGCACTACATCCGCTGCATTTGATACTTCGCAGGAGTTACTTGGTGTGGAAATCACTGATTCACAGCCAATAATGCTACAACAAGATGAACGCGCTAAGCAAGTTACAACACCTCATACGTCTGAGTTAGGTGGCGATAGTATGGACGTAAAATGTGAGGAGGGGGATGATGAAGCACCTGATGTTGGTGCAGTTGTGGAGGTGTCTGAGGAAAGCAAAGCTGGGCAGGAGGATTATGATGATGATTCTACGGATGCCACGTATGTTCCCAATAGAGGAGATGACCAGGTGGACAGTTCAGAGGGGGAGTCAGAGAGGAGTAGGAGGAGATGACTCCATGATAGAAGCAGAGGGAGCTCGTCCTCAGAAACAGCTGGGGGCAGTGTCCGGCGCCATGCATCGCCAGCTATGGCTAGCCAGCCAACATGCCCTTCAAGGTCAGCTGCTGATGTCACCATAGTGCCATCGCCCCAGGGGGGGCTCAGCGGTTTGGAAATTTTTTAACGTGTGTACCTCAGATCGGAGCAAAGCCATCTGTTCTCTCTGCCTCCAAAAATTGAGCCGTGGAAAGGCCAACACTCACGTAGGGACAAGTGCCTTACGAAGGCACCTGGAGAAAAGGCACAAACAGCAATGGGAAGAACACCTGGGGAAAAGCAGCACCCAAAAGACAAGCCACCCTCCTTCTCCTCTTCCTCCTTCAGGTGCATCGTCTTCATCCGCTTTCTCCCTTGCACCTTCACAGCCACCCTCTTCCACACCGCCTCTGCCCTTGAGCGATTCCTGCTCCTCTGCCCACAGCAGTAGCCAGGTGTCCGTGAAGGAAGTCTTTGAGCAGAAGAAGCCCATTTCTGCCAGTCACCCTCTTGCCCGGCGTCTGACAGCTGGCGTGGCGGAACTATTAGCTTGCCAGCTATTACCATACAAGCTGGTGGAGTCAGAGGTTTTTCGTAAATTTGTGGCCATTGGGACACCGCAATGGAAGATACCAGCCCGCACTTATTTTTCACAAAAGGCCATACCAAAACTGTACCGTGCAGTTGAGAGGCAAGTGGTGTCATCTCTTGCGAAGAGTGTTGGGTCAAGGGTCCACCTGACCACGGATGCCTGGTCTGCCAAGCATGGGCAGGGCCGCTACATTACATACACAACCCATTGGGTCAACCTGGTGACCGATGGCAAGCAGGGAGTACGTGACTGCGCAGCGGACCAACTTGTGACACCTCCACATCTTGCAGGCAGGCTTCCTGCCACCTCCTCTCCTCCTGCTACATCCTCTTCGCTGTCATCCTCCTCCTTGACTGAGTGGCAGTTCAACTCTAGTGGTGCTGCCATCTCCTCCTCTCCAGCTACACAGCCCCATCTCCCCAGAGCCTACGCTGCATGCCAGGTATGACGGTGTCACGCCATTTTAGACATGTCTTGCCTCAAAGCGGAGAGTCACACTGGACCAGCTCTCCTGGCTGCTCTTAACAAAGAGGTGGAGCAATGGCTGACCCCGCACCAGCTGGAGATCGGCAACGTGGTGTGTGACAACGGCAGCAAACTCCTTTCCGCTTTGAATTTGGGAAACTGACACATGTACCCTGCATGGCACATGTGCTGAATCTGATCGTGCAAAGATTTGTGTCAAAGTACCTAGGCTTAGAGGACGTCCTGAAGCAGGCCAGGAAGTTGTGTGGGCATTTCAGGTGGTCTTACACGGCCATGGCATGCTTTGCGGACATTCAGTGGAGAAACAAGTTGCCGGTGAGACGCCTCATTTGCGATAGCCTGACTCGCTGGAATTCCACCCTGCTCATGTTCTCTCGCCTGCTAGACCAGGAGAAAGCCGTCACCCAGTACCTATACAATTGCAGTGGAAGGACACAATCTGGGAAGATGGAGATGTTGTGGCCCAACAACTGGACACTGATGTGAAATGCATGCAGGACCTTGCAGCCGTTTGAGGAGGTGACCAACCTGGTGAGTCGCGCTGAAGGCACCATCAGCAACTTGATCCCCTACGCTTACTTCCTGGAGCGTGCCGTGCGTAGAGTGGTGGATGAAGCTGTGGAGGAGTGTGAACAGGAACAGTTACGGCAGGAGGAGTCGTGGAAGCGATTTTCTTTTTTTTTTTTAAATTCGTTTTATTATAGAAGGCATATACAACATATGTATCACAGTGAACACATAATACATAATATCAGTGAGGTAGTAAAGACAATTATTGGAAAATATGCGAATGACACATCAGTTGAGTATCAAATAATCGTAGCCGTCACTTATATAAAACATATGATATTGTCTGTCACTGTTAAGCTTTGTCTATGTGGCTTGATGGATGAAATAGAAGGTCAACATCACCATTGAATATTTATCCGAAAATCTTTATTCCTTGCAAGGAAAACAATAGTTCTAAAATGGCTTTCCCCTGAATCACCACAGATATTGCATTGGAAATCTTTAATTCTGGAAACTATTCAATTTGAAAAGGTATTATATACAAATCGAAATTGTCCCAATAAGTTTGAGAAGGTGTGGAGTAACTGGCTAGAGTCTCAGAGCATGGTTTAATTGCAGCTACTTGATAATATTCAACTCAGATATACATTGCAGAATAAGAGTATAGAGATCTTCTACAATCTACTTCAGTCCATCTCTGGTGGAAACCTCTTAACTAAAGGAAACTTAGCAATAAGTAAAACAACTAGTTAACCTTAACTTAAACAGAAAGTGGAGGTATAGTGTAGAGAGTACATTTTTCGAGTACCTTGGGATAGCATTTCAAAGTAGATATAGAAAAGAGGGCTATTATCAAGTAGCTGCAATTAAACCGTGCTCTGAGACTCTAGCCAGTTACTCCACACCTTCTCAAACTTATTGGGACAATTTCGATGTGTATATAATACTGTAACGATTGTGGAACTTTCTCCGTGATCAGCGCACAACGCGTGCGCTGACACGGCGGAAATCCTCCACAAGCGTGTAATTGCAGGCACCCAGCAAAAGGTGCTACGCACCTGTAGAGGGAAATTCCTGTCGGCAGATGGGGAGTGCAGAGGAACCAATCCTCTGTACCTCCACAAATGCCAGACAGGAATTGTACGAAGCGCAGAACGCAATCGCAAGAGAGGCGATTGCGAATGAGAACGAGCAAAGGGACAGGTTATATGTGTGTGCGCCAATCCAGTCGCCACCCCGCGACCGCGCACACACAACAGCAGATATGAAATAGGAACGCGATCGCGAGAGGTGCGATCGCCAGACGTGACACAAGGCAGATCAGAATAGAATACGAGGGTAGCAAAGGCACAGCAAATAATACAATGAGAAGATGCGGAAAATAACAAACGCTAGCTAACCGCGAACACCGCACTCATTCGCAACAGTGCACGCGGTTATGCGCGGTCTCCACGTGATAAGCACAATAGAGACAAGCACGCCTAACTAACCATCGACAGACAAACATGAAACAGAGGACGCGAACGCTTGCTTAACGGTTACCTCACCGAGCCTCCAGCAAGCGTAGCAGAAAAGACAGACACACGAAAACAGGGACAAGCGAGAGATAGGATCCACAGCACTAGCGAGAAGCGAGTGCGATCCAGGTACAGAGTAGCAGAACAGAAGGATCCCCAGCGCTAGCGAAAAGTGGCTAGCGCGATCCCAGAAGACAGAACAGAAGGATCCCCAGCACTAGCGAAAAGTAGCTAGCGCGATCCCAGGAGACAGAACAGAAGGATCCCCAGCGCTAGCGAAAAGAAGCTAGCGCGATCCCAGGAGACAGAACAGAAGGATCCCCAGCGCTAGCGAAAAGTAGCTAGCGCGATCCCAGGAGACAGAACAGAAGGATCCCCAGCGCTAGCGAAAAGTAGCTAGCGCGATCCAGAGAGGCAGAACAGAAGAGATAGCTGGTAGCAACCGCTGCACAAGCTATGCTCCAAGAACAGAGATCAGAACGACTTCCTATCGACCACCGCTGGGACAGGACAGTCGCAACAGACAAACAAAACAGATAAACAATCGAATCCCAACTGCACTAGGGAAATCTGCCTAGCACATTTTCCAGGAATTACTCTAAGCTGATCTTCAAACAGAGAGTAAGGCTGACACCCCACCAGGAGTGTTACATAGGACGAAATCCTTATGAACAGCCAAGCATTGTGGGACACACATAGTACTTATAGTACACGCCTCCAATGAATGTGGCCAGGCAATTTGCATGACAACGTATGCAAATTCCTCAGCAAGCACAAGCTGTAAAACTGACGGAAGCTCTTCTTTCCAGAGTCCTGCAGCATGCAAATCTAAACAATGGTCAAAAAGCTGCCTGCCTGCACAGGCAGCTGAGCAAATCATCACAGTACCCCCCCTCCAGGGTCGAATTCCAGACGACCCTCAAAAGTGCTATTAGCAACAGACTCAAACTGAAGACTCATGAAGGTCGGGACAGCCCGACAAGGTCCAATTCCAGAGTCAGTCCACCCGAAACCGACCTCATCGCAAACAGAAGCCACCGAAACATGCCCATCAGCACTACCAGTCTCAGCGTAACACCCATCAGGACTGTGAATGCCAGAGAAGAAGCCACTGAAACCCTCCAGACAATACCCACCACCTTCCAAGTAGTGTTGGGCGAACAGTGTTCGCCACTGTTCGGGTTCTGCAGAACATCACCCTGTTCGGGTGATGTTCGAGTTCGGCCGAACACCTGGTGGTGTTCGGCCAAACTGTTCGGGGTTCGCCCGAACTGCGGAATGACTAGCCGAACAGGCCCGAACAGGGCCCTGTTCGGCCGAACAGGGCCCTGTTCGGCCGAATACTGCCCCCCTATGGGGTCGCAGGCATAAGGGGGAGCATGCCCCGATTGCGGGGGGGGTCGGAAATTCCCCCCACCCCCTCCGCTAGTGCTCCCCCCTCTGCCCGCTTCCCCATACAAAAGTTTAATGAAGTAAAACAGTACCGGTCCGGTGCGGTGGTAGTGGGTGGCTGGCAGTGGGCGGCACTGTTTAGTAAGTGACTGAGGAGGAGGAGTCCGGAGAGTGACGCGTTGAGGGAGGCCGGGCAGCGGGCGGTTCAGCAGTAGTACCGTACTACTGCTGAACTGCCCGCTGCCCGCCCTCCCTCAACGCGTCACTCTCCGGACTCCTCCTCCTCAGTCACTCACTAAACAGTGCCGCCCACTGCCAGCCACCCACTAGTACCACCGGTACTGTTTTACTTCCTGAAACTTTTGTATGGGGAAGCGGGCAGAGGGGGGAGCGCTAGCGGAGGGGGTGGGGGGAATTTCCGACCCCCCCCCCCCCCCCCCCCCGCGATCAGGGCATGCTCCCCCCTTATGCCTGCGACCCCATAGGGCCCCCAAAAGCGGGATGTTCGGGGAGTTCGGGGTTCGGCCCGAACATGCCGAACATCGCGGCCATGTTCGGCGAACTTTCCCAAACCCGAACATCCAGGTGTTTGCCCAACACTACTTCCAAGGAGCGTCCGAAAATACCAAACCTGCCACAATACCTGTTCGAAGTGTCCCGTACAACACAAAAGCCACCGTTGATCTTATCCAGGGTACCAAGCAAAATTTCCCCCCGGAATCTCCCAAAACCTTTTGAAGCTCCACAGAGATCCCAAGAGGGCAGAACAATCACCAGGCTCACATGGAGAATTACCAAGAACTCCCATGGAACCAATGACAATTCCGGATTCAGAATTACGAGGATACCCATCAAGATCAAGACTTTCAGGGACCACTTCTGGGCATGCAAGCTGGCAGGCTAAATCAGAACATGTCTCCACCGAGGAAGCATCTGAGTACGCTGGTAACCGAGGCACACTTGGGCTTTCTGGGTCACAGAGCACATTGGGGTACACCAGCACAGGAGAAACCTCAGGACATGTTGGGGAACTGCCAACCTCAGAGTCCGACACGAGGAAACCAAAACCAGGACCGGGCAGAGAATCATCTCGAGCAATGGTCTCAAGCACTGGACTTTCAAAAGAAGACTCGGATTCAAATTCGGAAATTTCTGTGACTGCAATATCATCATTGACTACACATGACTGAAGCTCCACCAGAGCTGAAAAGGTAGCCAGCAAGGCAGCAATGCCTACGGAAGAGGGCAACACCTCAGAAGGACTTGGGGGGCAGGAGACATCTCCTACAAGTTCTGCACCCTTTGGGAGGAACTCGGAGACCTCCAGAACATCATTTTTCAAGTTTTCTAAGAAGGATTCTGAACTATCCATGTTACAGGGCAAAACTGGAACTTTATTTTGTGGACAGGGCAGATGTCCCAGGAATGGTTCCACCATAACCTGAGACTGGATCTCATCATCATGAGGGGAATGTACAGGTATATTTACTGGAACACACACTGACTCCCTAACTTCATTCTCACTGTACCCAGAATTCTGTGTGGCAGTCAAACTAGCTTGTAACTCCAAAACTGCAGAAAAACAGGTAAAAATAGCAGCAATACCTAGACGAGCCTCTAGGGGCAGGGCAGGAGATATTGTACAAGGCAATATTGACTCATCCAGAGTACAGGGTGGAGAGTCAGAACCTCCCTCAGAGCAAGAAAGGGGCTCACAAACGTCAGTGTGAAAGGATAACATGTTTTTATTCATGGTACAGGGCAGGTTCAGAGAAAGCGTCTCTGAATAAGGCAAAGAGGGTTCAGCATCAGATTCGCAAAACCGAAGCGCTGTCTCACTCTTAGATTCGGCTAACAATGTCGAATCCGAGGAATCAGAACGCAAAACCTGCAAATCAAAATTCACTTTAGGTTGTGAAACTGACGCTTCTATAGCGCAAACCTCCGCGATCTGCGGAGCAGACTGCAAGGCATCTAGGACCGAAACGCTGGAGCAACTGTCCACAGGCAACGGGCCCTCACAGGTGAGAACAGGGTGAGACAGAGACTCATTTGCAGAAGAAATAGCGACATCAACAGGATAAACTTTATTAGGCATAATAATTTTACTTTTGACGCTGCATAGTCGAGAAATTTTCCCCATAGCAGGGTCACAGATGGAAGATCTCAAAGATCTGTTTCTAAATGACAACGGATCCCACACATCCTTGAGGAAACCGGCAGACTCATGCCGATCACAATCTGCAGGAACATCCGAGAAACAGGCATCAGATCGCACAGATTCAAACTGCACACTGTCAGGAGCGAATCCTTCAGGATTCGCACAGGAATCAACCACAGCGGCACACTCATTCATTTCAGATTGCACAAAGTCAAGACTCACATGCTTTACCCCAGAAAGGCAGGAACAATCATCCGACAACGATGTCTCTTTATTGGAATCAATTGGTTGGTGTGTGTGCAACTCATCCAAAATCGTTTGCCATACATAGATCACCAGATCCACATCATCCTTGTCACATTCATCGGAATCAATCAGAAGGTACATAGAGTCAAGACAAGCATTCAAGACATCTTCGCTTTTTGCGATGTAAAAATCGCAAAAGGCTTTCCAATCAAAATCGAATTCCTCCAGCAAGGCCGCAACATCTCAGGAAGCAAATGGGGGTTCAAACAGGCCAGTATCCAGATAATCTCCATAGGGGTGGAGTTCAGGAACCAGAACAGATTTTTTAAATGCTTTAATATAGTGTGTGATCCTACCTACAGCAGGATCCACATAAGCTTTGGATTGGGGCAAAAAACCTGGAGATTGAGCAACATCATCATACACATCATTAGGGAGTGTTTTATTCAGATGCTTGCGCTTTTTAGTTTTTCCCTTTTTTGCAACTTTGCATGTCTGCTGTTTAAAACCTGAAGTGGCAACAGACACATTGAACTGATTGTCATACTGAAAGGTTTTGCATGGAAGGGAAAGATCAGCTGACCTATCAGCAGCTACACACTCAATCAGAGCAGGTGGCAAGCCAGGCAGTTTAAACCAGTGAGAGAATATCACTGCAAGAAACTGATACAGATTATCATTCCAGGAATTGATTTTTAACAGATCATATGCCCAGGTGAACAAATCGTCTTTTAAGAGCACATAGGCAAAAAGAAGAGCCGACGTGGACGGATCAGAAACCTGAAAGGTGGGATTCAGACAAAACCTCACACATTCAGAAAGAAATTCCGCCTTGGTCTCTGAATTTAGCCTTTTAAAGCTCTTAAAGACACAGGACCCAAACTCGACAAAATTGTACAAATCAGAAATTCCGTCTACACTGGGGTTTTGGGTTGGGCTGTTCATACTGTAACGATTGTGGAACTTTCTCCGTGATCAGCGCACAACGCATGCGCTGACACGGCGGAAATCCTCCACAAGCGTGTAATTGCAGGCACCCAGCAAAAGGTGCTACGCACCTGTAGAGGGAAATTCCTGTCGGCAGATGGCGCTGGGGAGTGCAGAGGAACCAATCCTCTGTACCTCCACAAATGCCAGACAGGAATTGTACGAAGCGCAGAACGCAATCGCAAGAGAGGCGATTGCGAATGAGAACGAGCAAAGGGACAGGTTGTATGTGTGTGCGCCAATCCAGTCGCCACCCCGCGACCGCGCACACACAACAGCAGATATGAAATAGGAATGCGATCGCGAGAGGTGCGATCGCCAGACGTGACACAAGGCAGATCAGAATAGAATACGAGGGTAGCAAAGGCACAGCAAATAATACAATGAGAAGATGCGGAAAATAACAAACGCTAGCTAACCGCGAACACCGCACTCATTCGCAACAGTGCACGCGGTTATGCGCGGTCTCCACGTGATAAGCACAATAGAGACAAGCACGCCTAACTAACCATCGACAGACAAACATGAAACAGAGGACGCGAACGCTTGCTTAACGGTTACCTCACCGAGCCTCCAGCAAGTGTAGCAGACAAGACAGACACACGAAAACAGGGACAAGCGAGAGATAGGATCCACAGCACTAGTGAGAAGCGAGTGCGATCCAGGTACAGAGTAGCAGAACAGAAGGATCCCCAGCGCTAGCGAAAAGTGGCTAGCGCGATCCCAGAAGACAGAACAGAAGGATCCCCAGCGCTAGCGAAAAGTAGCTTGCGCGATCCCAGGAGACAGAACAGAAGGATCCCCAGCGCTAGTGAAAAGTAGCTAGCGCGATCCCAGGAGACAGAACAGAAGGATCCCCAGCGCTAGCGAAAAGTAGCTAGCGCGATCCCAGGAGACAGAACAGAAGGATCCCCAGTGCTAGCGAAAAGAAGCTAGCGCGATCCAGAGAGGCAGAACAGAAGAGATAGCTGGTAGCAACCACTGCACCAGCTATGCTCCAAGAACAGAGATCAGAACGACTTCCTATCGACCACCGCTGGGACAGGACAGTCGCAACAGACAAACAAAACAGATAAACAATCGAATCCTAACTGTACTAGGGAAATCTGCCTAGCACAGTTTCCAGGAATTACTCTAAGCTGATCTTCAAACAGAGAGTAAGGCTGACACCCCACCGGGAGTGTTACATAGGACGAAATCCTTATGAACAGCCAAGCATTGTGGGACACACATAGTACTTATAGTACACGCCTCCAATGAATGTGGCCAGGCAATTTGCATGACAACGTATGCAAATTCCTCAGCAAGCACAAGCTGCAAAACTGACAGAAGCTCTTCTTTCCAGAGTCCTGCAGCATGCAAATCTAAACAATGGTCAAAAAAATACCTTTTCAAATTGAATAGTTTCCAGAATTAAAGATTTCCAATGCAATATCTGTGGTGATTCAGGGGAAAGCCATTTTAGAACTATTGTTTTCCTTGCAAGGAATAAAGATTTTCGGATAAATATTCGATGGTGATGTTGACCTTCTATTTCATCCATCAAGCCACATAGACAAAGCTATTATGAGTGGGACATCGCAAAAGGTAGACAAAATACCAATAACTTGGTTCCAAAAGTCCCCTATTGCTGGGCACGACCAAATTAGATGAACAAAATCTGCATTAGTGTTACCACATTTCGGGCAGTTATCATTATCCCTGAGTTTTTTATTATACATTGAGACAGGAGACCAATAGGCTTGATGTAATATATATAGTTGAATCAGCCGGTTATGAGCAGCTGCAGAGGACAATCTGACCGATAAAAAGAAATCATCCCATTCATCCTCCTCAATTACTATACCACCTAGTTCCCACTTGGCTACCCCTGAAATTGTTTGACATTCTGATTTGGCATTTAAAAGGTGAGTATAAAGGTAATAAATTAGTCCCTGTGCACCTTGTGTCCTGAGGACACCTATTAATGGATAGTCTGAGATTGGTATGGGTAATTTACCAAATTGTGCTCTAAGAGCATGCCTAAGTTGAAAAGTTCTAAGTAGTGCAGGGCTGGGCACCTGACAGATACGGGCAATTTCTGTTGTGGATAGAATATTTTGATTACTAGAAATCACATGGGCCAAGGTAGATACACCCCTAGTTTGCCAGAAAGTTGGATCACGAAGAGATGATAGGTGTGGAAGTGTAGGATTGGACCAAAGTGGAGTTTCTGGAGGGATTTCCTTATACTGGTATTTATATATTCTCTTACTGCCTCTTCATATCTGTAGGGCAAGTTTATGTACAGGAGTAAGAGGGTGAATAACCCCTTTTGAGCCTGATTCTTGTAATGTGAATAGATTTTTATTTGGAGCATACTCTGCCAGAAAAGCTTCTGATGGGATAGGGGTCTGATCTGGCACCCATGATTGTAGAAACCTAAGTTGACCTGCTATGTAATAGAGATAAAAGTCAGGGAGACTCAACCCTCCCTCGTCTATGGGCCTCATAAGTGATTGTAACCTTATTTTAGCTCTCTTGCCCCCCCCAGATAGATGTAGATACTATACTGTTTAAATTAGTAAAAAAGGACTTTTAAATCGGAATCGTTGAGTGCTGCATAATATATGAAATTTTTGGGAGAGATATCATTTTAAGGATATTTACTCGACCTATTACTGCTAGAGGTAGTTTCCCCCATATTTTACATTTATCACATAGCTCTTGTATTAGTGGGGATATATTGGCCTTATAGAATTCAGAGGCTCATTTAGTAATTATAATCCCAAGGTATCTAAACTGATTCACAACTTGCAAAGGACATTCATCGGTTGAGAGACTAATAGTTTCTTTATCTAAGGGCATAATGCAAGATTTATCCCAATTCGTACGTAGTCCAGAATATAGACTAAAAGTATTAATAAGGGACATAGCTCCACGTAGAAAAGAGTATGTATCTTCCAAATATAATATGACATCATCGGTGTATAGGCCAATGATATCTGTGTAAGAGCCTAGTGTTAGACCACGTAGCAACTGGGACGACCTTACTTTTATTGCTAAAGCTTCAATAGCCAGGGAGAACAAATACGGGGAAAGGGGACACCCTTGGCGAGTTCCGCGTTGTAAGGTAAAGTATTCTGATACCTGTCCATTGATACTGATCCTAGCCTTTGGGGATCTATATAAGGTCCTTACCCAACCCATAAATTTGGGGCCGAATCCGAACCTCTCCAGACATACAAACAGGAAGTGCCACTCTATGGAGTCAAATGCCTTCATAGTGTCTAAAGACACCAAGGCCCTGTCCCCTGATACATTATGTTGAATTTGAGAATAAACCAGGGTACGTCTTATATTTATTGAAGTGTTTTTTCCTAGCATAAATTCAGTTTGGACTGGATGAATAATATCTAAAATACATTTATGTAGCCTATTTGTAAGGAGTTTTGTAAAAATCTTATAATCCGAATTTAATAAAGATATCAGTCTGTATGACCCACATTGAAGTGAATCCTTACCTGGTTTCAATAAAACTATTATGGTGGCTTCATTCCAGCTGTCTGGTATTTCCCAGGAAAAGCTAATTGAAGAAAATAGGTCAAAAAGTTCCGATGTTAAATGTTCTCTATATCTTTTATATAAGTCTACTGGGAATCCGTCAGTGCCTGGAGCCTTGTTGGATTGTAGGAAGGTGATAGCTATATCTATCTCATCTAGAGTGAAGGAAGCGTCTAGGGCTCTAGTTTGTTCCTCGGATAGGCAGGGGAATTGGCAATCAGCTAGATATGTTTTCATATCATCAGTAGATATATTTATCTGAGAGGTATATACATTTTTAAAAAACTGCGTGAAGGCTTCCAAAATATGTGGAGTGGTCCGGACCAGGCACCCATCTTGTTTTTGAATATTAGTAATTGTTGCAGAATCTCTATGTCCATGAACCATTTGAGCTAGCAGGCGACCAGTAAAATTCCCATTTTCAAAGTAGGTCTGTCTTGTGAAAAATTTTTTCTGTTTAGACATATGATTTAAAAAAATATTTAACTCGCGTTGTGCTAATAACCAGGTTCTTCTAGACTGATCCTATGGGTTATTGATATAAATCTGTTCCAACTCAGAGCATTTTTGGGATAGGCCATTTTCTTTTGCACTGGCTTCCCTCTTAATATAAGAGATTGTAGAGTGTATGCACCCCCTCATATAACATTTAAATGCATCCCATACTATTGGTCTAGCACTGGTACTAGTATTTGTCGAAAAATAATTAATGATTTGTTCCATTGTACTGTAACGATCGGTGTAACACAGAGAGGATCTGATTATTGGTGATCTGCAGTATCACCAAAAATCCAGATATATACCTGACTATTGATGATCTGCAGTATCACCGATAATCAGATATATTACTAACCTCTGGACACCTGAGAGATATGAGTGTTTGGTGAAACAGTAATACTTTGAGAACAATACCAGGAGGACAGGTACAAGGCAGTAAGGAATACTGCTGGAGTAAGTACCTTTCAGCAGCCTGAGACTCTCCCGCAGGGAGGAGTCAGACTGGGAGAGGGAAGGACCAGTGAGTGAGTGACACTAATAGAAGGATGCCACTGACTGATCTGTGAACTATCTCTTAACTGGGGAGATAGTTCTCAAGGTCGGACAAGCCAGGTCGGCAACACACGGACATACAAAGTACAAAGACAGGAGACTGATTTGGTAATCCTAAGGCAAGCAGGGTTTGGCAACAGAGTATCAGATATAGCGAAGTACCAAATCAGTGAACAGAAGAGTGGTCAGGAAAGCAGAAAGTCATAACAGATAATAAACAATGCCTAGTCTTGGGTGTGAGCTCCGTGATCATCAACACCCTGGAACTAGTCTGAAGTATAACAGAATGGTAACACAAGTCCCTAATCTGGGGTGTGAGGTCCTTGATCATCAACACCCTGGAACTAATCTGAGGTATAACAGAATGATAACACAGATTCCTAATCTTGGGTGTGAGGTCCTTGATCATCAACACCCTGGAACTAGTCTGAAGTATAACAGAATGATAACACAGATTCCTAATCTTGGGTGTGAGGTCCTTGATCATCAACACCCTGGAACTAGTCTGAAGTATAACAGAATAATAACACAGATTCTGACAATAAGGTCTGAGTGCTTCCACGTAGTGATCGTAACGGCAGACAACCAGTGAATGACCAGCACCCAGTATATATAGCCCAGCGCTCTCCAGTGCCTCCCCTAAGTGCTGGACCAATGGGAACTGGTACAATCGTCAGCTGACCGGCTTGGTCAGCTGACTCCCTTCTGGCTGTCATAAAAGTTCTGCCTCTCAACGCGCGCGCGCGTCCTTCTGAACCTGTGTGGACTATCAGTCCCAGCCACACCAGACATGTCTTGTGTACCACCCGCCGCGCTGGACGCGGAGCCCGCCGCACCGCTATCAAGGCATGCGGCGGTTTCTCCGCGTTCAGCCATACTGGCAGATGTAGGCCTACGCGTGCAAACCGCCGCGTCGGACGCGGAATCAGCCGCCTTGCTCTGAGCGCACGCGGCGGCTTTTCCGCGTTTTCTCACATGTACGATCTGGTTGTGGAAAAAGACGTAACCAAAAAGGATTTAATTTCCATGTTGGTCGTACGATTTCTTGTGAAATCGATAAAGATATCAATAAAGGGGAATGGTCTGAAATTCCTCTATTTAAATATTCTATATTTCTTAGTTGACAAAGTACTTCAGTATTGACCAGTGCCAGATCAATGCGAGATAGTGATTTTTGAGCAGGTGTATAGCAGGAAAATACTCAAGAATTTGGATTAAGAACTCGCCGTTCATCTGACCAGTCCAGAGACCTCGACCATTCAGCTAATGGTGTGAGTCTTTGGATCCGTCTACTAGCAGTGCATGGAAACCTGTCCATCTTATCGTTCATTGTGCAATTAAAATCGCCTATACACAGCACATGAGTTCCCCCGTCATTTAATATTGAGATAATTGGACGGAGCACCTCCAATGAAGCGGGCGGGGGTATGTATTCTGCTTACAATTTCAAAGAAAGGGACTCTACTCTTGCATGGACATAAATGTATCTTCCCCCTGGATCCAATTTAAAGGAGAGAGGCTCCCATTTTAATCGTTTATGTACTAATATCGACACCCCTCTTGAATTAGAAGTAAATACTGAATGCTGAGACCAGCCCACCCAATGTCTTCGAATCCTAGGTATGGTTTCAAGGGTTAAATGGGTTTCCTGAAGAATAAAAATATCTGGGTCATACTTTTTAGCATAGGTAAAAACTAAATTCCGCTTCATTGTGGTGCCCAGTCCACACACATTCCACGATAAAATTTTAAGATTTTTACCTATTTGGTAATTGGAAAGAAATTATTTGGCAAGTCTCAGAGTCACGGTTCATTAAATCACACCAACATATATAGTACATCCACTTCCGTAATACTATTACTCTCCCAACCCCCAAAACTAATGTGTATCTAATAAACCTTACTATAACGAATATTTACCACCTAAAGGAAAAGGTATTAATTAGTGCAGAATCAGAGAGACGTAAGTGCAATAAACATAGCACTTGCAAACAACAAATATGATCATAAAAAGTACAAAGCCTGAAGTGAGGTTGCTTGCCTGCAACTAACTCACTGGTTGATTTGTGGATTACTCCACTTATAGGGGTATGCAGCATGGCTCACTGATAAGCCGCATACGCATATAAGTAATCACCAAAAGCAAAGCGTTGCATGTATGAGATACAAAAACAGCAGGCCATTTTCATATTAATTAACCCTATAAAGAGAGAGGTAGGATTAATAGCTGCCACTTCTATATTATAGAGGATTGCATATTAAATCAGTCTAATAGAAGCATGAGTTGCATGGATATCAAAGAAGGACATATATAAACAATTACTATGTTTTTGGTATATCTTAGTCCAGCATACAGTGTCAGTTTACGCCTGCTCATACAAATACTGTTTGACTTATCCTAACAGGAGCAGATGCAGCAGGGGGAAAAGAAATAAAAAGCAAAAATAAATACTTAACGGTCCCTGAAGTTCTGTTCAAAGAATTGTAATGCACCTTTAGGGTTAGCAAAAAAATGGGTCTTGCCTTCGTGAATGATTGATTCTCAGTCTGGCAGGATAGATCATAGAATAAGGAATTTCTTTGTCCCGAAGCTTCTTTTTAAATGTAGCTCTTCGTTTTTGTAGTGCAAGCGAAAAGTCTGGAAAAACTTGAATTTTAGCATTACCATGGATGATATCTCCTTTCTCTCGTGCTAGCTTCAAAACAGTGTCCCGGTCTCTAAAATTGAGAAAGCGTGCAATGAAAGGCCTTGCTGGAGCGCCAGGTTGTGGCGCACGTCCTAGGATCCTATGGGCTCGTTCTACTACAAAAGCTTTAGAGAGGCCCTCTGTACCGAGAACATTTTTCACCCATTGTTCCATAAAAGCTTCAGGGTTTGTGCCCTCCTCCCTTTCTGGTAACCCGATCAAGCGGACGTTATTACGCCTAAGGCGATTTTCCATATCGTCTATTTTTTCCCAAGTAGCAGTACCTGATGTTTGAAAGCTTAGAATTTGTCCTGGGACCGGCTTCATTTGGTCTTCTAGAGTAGAGATTCTAGCTTCTGCATCGGTTGTTCGCTGACGCAGATTGCTTAAATCCTGTCTCAGGAGGCCTATCTCCACCCGCACTTCCTCGATCTTAGACGTGAGGCAGGTCTTGGATTCGGCTATGGCTGCCAGAAGATTAGCGTATATAACAGCAAGAGTAGGTTCTTCTGCCTCCGGGATCGGGACCAGTACCGGGGGCTCGGTATCACTGGATGAGCTGTCATCATGCGTCTCGGCTATAGTTGCCTCATGACTGCAGGCCACGCTGCCATCTTGAGGATCAGGCCGTTGGAAGCGAGCAAGCTTCTCCGCCGGTGTTTGCTGTTTTTTTTCCCTCGGCATTGCGGTAAGGGTGTTCCAGGGGTATCTCTCTGCTAGATCCGGGAGATCTGCTGTAAAAAAAAGTGAGGTGGTAGAGGATTTTAGCCCCAGATTAAGTGGCAATGCTGGAGCTCAGTTAGAACGCGTCTAGCTGCATCAAGCGTTTGGCTCCACCCCTCGTATAGCGACTTTGATCCGAACCAGATGTTTCCTCGACACCTGCAGCACCACAGAGGGGGAAGGAGGAGGAAGAAGATGAGTCGTGTGGGGAAGGAGAGGAGTCAGACTCGGATGACGAAGGTGTTTCTGTGGAGGAGGAAGAGGCGGCGGCAGAAGAACAACCGCAGCAACCGTCAGAGGGGGCTTGTGCTGCTCCACTTTCCCGTGGTATTGTTCGAGGCTGGGGGGAGGAAAAGGAGTTGCGTGACGTCACTCAGGAAGAGCAAGAGGAGATGGAGAGTACGTCTGGATCCGACTTTGCGCAGATGGCCTCTTTCATGTTGTCCAGCCTGTTGAGGGACCCCCGTATCAAAAAACTCAAGGGGAATGACCTGTACTGGGTGGCCACGCTACTAGACCCTCGGTACAGGCACAAAGTGGCAGACCTGTTACCAACTCAACACAAGGCGGAAAGAATGCAGCACTTGCAGAACAAGCTGTCAATGATGCTTTACAATGCTTTTAAGGGTGATGTGACAGTACAACGCAATAAAGGTATCACTGGCAGTAATCTTCCTCCTCCCAAGTCCACGCAGACAAGGACAGGATGCTCCAGTGATCTCGGGGTGATGTCGGACATGCGGACATTCTTTAGTCCAACGCCTCGCTGTAGCCCTTCCGGATCCACCCTCCACCAACGCCTGGACCGGCAGTTAGCCGACTACCTGGCCTTAAGTGTGGATGTAGACACTGCGAGAAGAGACTATGAACCCTTGGTCTAATGGGTGCGCAGGCTTGACCTGTGGCCAGAGCTGTCCCAATTTGCCATCCAACTTCTCTCTTGCCCTGCCACAAGTGTCCTGTCAGAAAGGACCTTCAGTGCAGCTGGAGGCATTGTCACCGAGAAGAGAAGTCACTTAAGTCACAACAGTGTTCAGTACCTCACCTTTATCAAAATGAATGAGGCATGGATCCCGGAGGGCTACTGCCCGACCGAAGACTAAGTCAGTCCCCACAAACAGCATCTCTGCTTGCAGGCCGCTTGACTGCCTTCTCCGCCACCACCAACAGGGTCCAGGACTCTAGGCGGATTCCTGAATTTTTAAGCGGCCGCTATACTAATTTGTGCGTGTACATGCCTGCCTAATTTTTCTGGCTGCACTGCGGGCGGCTGCAACAAAAAAACAAAAGGCATGTACATGTGCCCATCCCCCTTCGTGATCATTACCTTGCCCAGTGAAGGGGCTTGCTTATCACAATGAAGCAATGACCGCCGGCTATATGAGTGTCTCGGGTGGGGGTGGCACACCAAAGATAATAAGGTCGTTGTTTCATTGTCGTCAGACCAAATTTGATCAGCTGGACAGTTACTGTAGCGTCATTCAGCTACATCAGCCGGGCGACCATATGGGCTGTAAAGCCACCATCACCTGCACTCTCATCATGGTGCGCACCAGTCCAGCACGGCCGTCACTACACAAACGGCTGTTTGCAGTCACTGCATACTTTTCACTGCATCTGTGACAGCACATTGTATTATACCTGGCAGTCAGTGCATACCTTGCACTTGAATGGATGGCAGACTTGCCCTCCATAACTGATTCTCGTGAAAGGAAAGTGGTGTCATCTTTGTCCGCCATAACAGATTCTCGTTAAAGGATTTAAAGTGAATTTGTTTCAAAAACAGAAGGTCATCCCGAGTCCCGTATTGTTATTTTTGGTCACTACCTCGGGCGGGCATGCCTGCTGCCCTCCTTGCCTGGATGTGTGGTGGTAGCCATTTGTTAGGCTACAACTCCAGACTGGAATCACACCAGGAAGGGTTCCCCCGCCTTTACCCTTGGTCACAAATGGCAGACTTGCCCTCCATAATAGATTCTCTTTGAAGGTACTGTAGAACCAGCAGAAAAAGTAAATAAAAAAAAATAGATGTAAACTTTAACAATGGTAGAGAAAGAACCATTGAAAGTTGATAAGGCAGACAGACATTACCTAACCAGACATCACTGAGCGAGGAAGAGCAATCTCACCATGGTGCGCACTGCGCAGTAGTCCACCACGGCCGTCACAACACAGACAGCTGTTTGCGGTGTATTACACAGTGAGCAGTACACTAATTACACTCCCTGATTGATGTATACACATGCAAGATGTTTGAAAGCTTTAGGCCTGCAATTTAGCATTCAATGTAATTTCTGCCCTTAAAACGCTGCATTGCGTCAAAACCAGATTTTTCCCCGGGACTTTTGGCATGTATCCCACTCCGCCACCTGGGGGTCCAGGTGTTAGACCCCTTGAAACATGTTTTCCATCACTTTTCTGGCCAGCATAAATGTTTCTAGTTTTCCAAGTTAGCCTCCCCATTGAAGTCTATTGCGGTTTGCGAAAGTTCGCACGAACCGAACCTTCCGCGGAAGTTCGCAAACTGGGTTCGCGAACCAAAAATCGGAGGTTCGGCCCATCTCTAGTGCTTGCATGTCTACCCATATTACTCTTGGGAGTAATCCAGTTGTATAAACCGCATACTTGATTGCGGGTGTATTTAGCACATACCGGATAGTAGGTCTTTATTAACCACTGAGATATGTTAAAGTGCCAGGTGGACATGGTATATTGTACCTTGGTGATAAGTGTTCTTTTAGAATTTAGATTTACTTGGAGTGGTTGTCCTATCTCCAAGTACCCATACTCTTCAGAGTCATTTGTCCTGCTCTCTGTGCCATCAAAGATTTGTATCTCACCCACTTCTATGTCCATTGTTTCACATTTCCAATAGCCTACTGTCTCTCTGTATGACTTATAGGCTCTGGACATTGACCCTATTATGAAATTATCACCTCGTTCTTGTGTCATCGGAACTCTTTGGAATCCTCCCAGATTCTCATCCCTGTATGCGAGTGTAATCTCCTTGGGTGTGTTTGCTGGTTGCAGGTTTCTATACCAATATACACCACACATAAATACATATTCTCCTTCCTTTAAGTGTTCATGTATAATCCCATAGTGTATATCATTGTGCTCTTGAACCTGTGTTCCTGTTTCACCTCCCAACCAATAACCCGTTTCGTTCATATATATTTTAGCTTTCACACAGGGGCGCCGCGAGGCACCAAGCAAACCAAGCGGCGCTTGGGGCCTCAAGGTCTTAGGGGCCTCGGCGGCTCCGTGACGTCGGCGTGACGTTACTGTTTTCCTTCAGCCCCGCGGGGCTGGCAGAGCAGAGCAGGGCTACGGGAAGATGGCCACCGCCGAAGCCCTGCTCTGGAGACTATTTATGTCTCCAGTACAGGGCTTCGGGTGGCCATCTTCCCGTAGCCCTGCATTCAATCAGCGCGGGAGATTGGAGGAGGGAGGGAGCTCCGTGGGAACTGCGCGGCTGAGGAGCCGGCCGGGAGACGGGGAGAGAAGACTTCTGCCAGTGCCAGGTGAGTAAATTATTTTCTTTTTGCAGCCCTAATTGCGTTTGATATCTGCTGAAAATGTGCCCTAATTGCATTTGATTTCTGCTGAACTGTGCCCAAATTGCGTTTAATATCTGCTGAAAATGTGCCCAAATTGTGTTTGATTTCTGCTGAAAAATGTGCCCTAATTGTGTTTGATTTCTGCTGAAAATGTGCCCTAATTGCGTTTGATATCTGCTGAAAATGTGCCCAAATTGCGTTAGATTTCTGTTGAAAATGTGCCCTAATTCCATTTGATTTCTGCTGAAAATGTGCCCAAATTGCGTTTGATATCTGCTGAAAATGTGCCCAAATTGCGTCTGATTTCTGCTGAAATGTGGGCCAAATTGCTTTTGATTTCTGCTGAAAATGTGCCCTAATTGCGTTTGATTTCTGCTGAAAATGTGCCCTAATTGCGTTTGATTTCTGCTGAAATGTGGGCCAAATTGCGTTTGATTTCTGCTGAAATGTGGGCCAAATTGCGTTTGATTTCTGCTAAAATGTGTGCCAAATTGCGTTTGATTTCTGCTGAAATGTGGCCCAAATTCCGTTTGTTTTCTGTTGAAATGTTGCACAAATTGTGTTTGATTTCTGCTGAAAATGTGCCCTAATTGCTTTTGATTTCTGCTGAAATGTGGGCCAAATTGCGTTTGATTTCTGCTGAAATGTGGGCCAAATTGCGTTTGATTTCTGCTGAAATGTGGGCCAAATTGCATTTGTTTTCTGCTGAAATGTTGCACAAATTGCGTTTTTATTTTCTGGTGTCTGGGGTAACTGTTGCTGCATTTATTATTTAATGGTCATAGTTGGCTATATTTGCTGTGCTATGGTTAAGCTCCGCCTATACAATGTCATGGCCACGCCCATCACGCGGCACGCTGCGCAATCACTTCCACATCCATTTTTCCCCGCAAACAGCCCCTCCCGCTCCACCCACATGTCATGGCCACGACCACTTATGCGGGATAGCCACACCCATTTTTTGCCGCGGGATAGGGCCTCTTCCTACAGTCCGCTTGGGGCCACAAAAACCTTAGCTGCACCCCTGCTTTCACATATGACTGCAGAGATTCAAGTTTAAACTCGGGAGTTCCGTGTACAAATGACAGCCTATTGTCTCTGGAATTGGGATTAAACCTGCCAAATGAAAAAACTTCCTATATTGATCTCCGTCCTGATTGCCCCAATGGCACACGGCGATCTATTGTCAGTCTATATTTTCTTCTCCTATTATTGTTTTTGTTGCAAATATATCCATTGTTTTATCTGCTTTGTCATTATTGTCTCTGGATTATGTAATTCCATATCTCCATTTCCATATTGTAACGATCGGTGTCAGCGACAGCTTTTCTGATTACTGGTGATCTGCAGTATCACCACTAATACAGATGCTATATCTGATCGTATGGTGATCTGCAGAATCACCAACAATGCTGATATAGCGCCAGCAAGATACTTGATAAGTGTAGGGTGTTTGGTGCAACAGTAATGTCAAGCGCACAGGCAATAGACCAGGATCTCCTGAGGAGCAGGAGAGTCTGACTGCATCAATGTAATTAAAAAATAATGATTCAGATACTACTGCAGCCAAAGCTTGTTACTGAATACAATCTTGGCTGGACAATAGCTACAGTAACACTGATGTGACTAAGGTGCTATTGCAGCAGTAAGGGAAGGCTGAAACACAGAGTAATTGTAGTGATTCAGACCTTACTGCAGACGAGTATTCCAGAGGAGCGGGAACACCAAGAACCCCTCAGCCTAGGCTAAACCTAGTGCTGAGGGTAGAATAGTCAGACAGGCAGATTCGGCAACACACGGACAGAGGCAGTACAGAAGCAAGAAGCAAGATCAGAGTGGTGTCACAGGCAGAGTTCGGCAACGAGATCAGATAGGCAACGGCACAGAATCAGAAGACAGGAGAGTAGTCAGGCAAGCAAGAGGTCATAACAAATAATACAGTTCAATTAGTACTTTAAGCTATCAAAGAATCTGGCTCAGGTCTTAGAGCTAACACATATAGCATTCACAACAGCAGACGAGAAGCAACTGACAGGTGAGTCCTGAAATACTGTGGAACAGCCCACAGCTCCGCCCAGAAGCCCAGGTCAGCGAACACGCTTCCTCAAACCATAAGTGCGGCGGCTGTCCGCGCGCACGCGAGCCCAATTCGACCGGACCTCCCAGATGCCGATGGGAGGCCCGGAGACACCACGGCGGGAGACGCCGTGCTACCTGCTGCGGAAGCTGCGTTACTGCGGCATGACATTACCACCCCCCCCCCCTTTGGGGAGTGGACCCCGGACACTTCCTACATGGTTTCTCAGGATGTAACTGATGAAACCTCTTCCTCAATTTCTCAGCATGCATGCAACCTTCTGGTACCCAAGATCTGTCTTCCACACCATACCCCTTCCAATGGACCAGATACTGCACAGAATTCTGTACCAGACGAGAATCCAAAATCTTTTCAACCTCATACTCTGTCTGGCCCTCCACTACCACTAAGGGGGGGGGGGGGGGAGAGGAATCCACATACACTGCTGGCTTTAATAAAGAGACGTGGAATGATCTCCCACTTCTCATGCAGGCTGGGAGATCAATCACATAAGAGACATCATTGATCTTTTTGGCCACCGGATAAGGCCCTATGAACCTGGGACCCAACTTGGTGGATGGTTGTCTGAGTGCCAAATGTCTGGTAGACACCCATACCATGTCTCCTGGGGCAAAGTGCCACTCAACAGACCGTCTCTTGTCGGCCTGTTTCTTCTGATTTTGGAAGGCTACTCCTAAACTCTTTTTCACCTGTCCCCAAAGCTCCTTTAAAGAGGATCTGTAACCTCAAAAAATCCCCTGGGGGGTACTCACCTCGGGTGGGGGAAGCCTCCGGATCCTAATGAGGCTTCCCACGCCGTCCTCTGTCCCACGGGGGTCTCGCTCCTGAGCAGATCTAGAGTGCGAGTGACACCAGGATGACCTGCGGTCTTATGGGCATGGAACAACTGCATGATCTGTAATCGGAAGGAAAGTGGTACAAACAGAACCCCCTCCGGTTTCCCTTCCGGAGTATCTAGCTGGTAGGTAGCTAATGTGGCTAGCTAATCCTCCCAGGTCTTAGTGGCAGCCAGCACCACCTTGCGAGGTAGAATGCCCTCAGGAAGTGCAGGTTGCGCTGTCTCAGGCTCGAAACATCTGGAGAGAGCATCCGCCTTGACGTTCTTACTACCCGGGGTGTACGTGATGACAAATCTGAAACGCGAGAAGAATAAGGACCAGCGGGCCTGTCGAGGACTAAGCCTCTTGGCCTCTTCAATGTACTCCAAGTTCTTATGGTCAGTATATACCAGGGATCTGCAACCCGCGGCTCCTTCAGTGGTGTCAGTGGCTGCGGCGCGCGTATGACGTGTGCTGTCGCTGGCCGGCAGCCTATCAGAGAGGCCGCCGGACCAGTGCAGTGCAGGGCTTCGGGCGGCCATTTTCCCGTAGCCCTGCAGAGTAATGCAGGCAGAACGTGACGTCGGGAAGGAAGAGGATTGTGGGAGTTGCGCGCCACAAGGTCGGGACCGGAGGTTGGGACAGGAGGAGATCGTGACAGGAGGTCTTCTGACTAGGTGAGTAAATGGTTTTTTCTTTTCAGATCTGCTGAAGGATTGTGCATATTGGGGTCAGATCTGCTGAAGGATTGTGCATATGGGGGTCAGATCTGCTGAAGGATTGTGCATATAGGGGCCATATCTGCTGAAGGATTGTGCATATGGGGGTCATTTCTGCTAACGATTTGTGCATATGGGGGTCATATCTGCTGAAGTATTGTGCACATGGGGGTCATATCTGCTAATGATTTGTGCATATGGGGGTCATATCTGCTAACGATTTGTGCATATGGGACTCATATCTGCTAACGATTTGTGCATATGGGACTCATATCTGCTAACGATTTGTGCATATGGGGGTCATATCTGCTAATGATTTGTGCATATGGGGGTCATATCTGCTAACGATTTGTGCATATGGGAGTCATATCTGCTAATGATTTGTGCACATGGGGGTCATATCTGCTAACGATTTGTTTTATAATGGTTTTGCGGCTCCCAGTTTTTTTCTCTTTTCGGAAACGGTCCAAGTGGCTCTGGTCTTAAAGGTTGCAGACCCCTGGTATATACAGTAATAATGTGTTCTGCTCCCTCAAGCCAATGACGCCATTCCTCAAAGGCTAGCTTGATGGCAAGGAGTTCCTTATTGCCCACATCGTAGTTTCTCTTAGCAGGGGAAAACCTGCGTGAGAAGTAGGAGCAAGGGTGTATCTTGCCTTGCGGACCCGAGCGCTGAGACAACACAGCTCCCACCCCAATCTCCGAGGCATCAACTTCAGCTATGAAAGGGAGAGTGATATCGACATGTCTCAGTATGGGTGTGTCATAGGCATATTATTGATTAGGTGTCGAATAACATTCTTTACCTCATAGGTTATTGATTAAATCCAGGATTGATTGATTAGACCCCCTCCCCCAAATTGATATAGCGGGGAACACCGCTTTGATGGATTTATCCAGGTGATCCAAATAAATGTTAACCTGTTACTAAGCATGCATTAGAAACCTGGAATCATAGAGACACAGACTCCATCTCTCATAGAATCATAATTAACAAGTCCTTTATTGGCACGTAATCCTTGATATATATAGATTGCAGCAAGTTACACATCAGAATACACAGTATAAAGCAATATATATATGAATATTGAAGAAAATGAGCAATGACTGTTTGGGGGAGGGGGTCTAATCAATCAATCCTGGATTTAATCAATAACTTATGAGGTAAAGAATGTTATTCAATACCTAATCAATAATATGCCTATGACAGCTCCCTCCTCTGGATCACATTATTTACCGAAGCTAAAACATAGGTTTCCAATTTGAGATAATTAATGAATTAATTAATTTTCCAATACAGGCTGTTAGGATTGAAATCTAAACTACTCTTATACTATTGTAACATTATCCCCTAAATTGGTTTACTAAACTAAACTTAAGCCGAATCTACACGCATAGATGCGGCCGCGATGTGGCTTATCAATCGAGCCGCTGATGCGGCTCGATTGATAAGATTCTACAGGATGGATCTTGCTTCCGCCGATTCCCTGCTCGCTCCCCGCGAGGGGATAATGGCAGGGAATAAAGCGGAAGATAAGCGGCGCCAGCGGGGACGAGCGGGGAATCGAATCCGGCGCACGCGCGGTGAGCGGTGACGCGGCGGGCACGTGCGGGGACGCGGAAGAGGCGATCTGGCGGCTAATCGAGCCGCCGGATCGCCGCCGCATCTACTCATGTAGATGCGGCTTAACACTGAACATGACTCTACTCTACCCAAACTCTAGGGCCTAACAATACTACTGAAACCCACCCCCCTCTGTGGCTGATTCAATCATTGATTGTAAATTGGCATTACAAAAATCTAGCTCCAAATCAGATAAGTGTACCCGATCGGAGCGAAATGAGCTAGGGTTAAAACCTTCAAGCGTATGGTGTCTATAGATAAATCCCCCAATAGATGGTAAAAATCTGGATAACGCCCTATTAATACGCCTTTTTAATGTGGAGCCTAAAATTACTCTGGGGGGAAACCGACAACCGTCTAGAAATTATATATTTCAGAAAAGACCAGAACACATTCAGAACTATAATATGAATGCGCATAAAATCATACCTCATATGGCGTAATAGAACAACAGTGTTAACATTTCCCACATCATTTCCCCCCAAATAACAAATAAAAAATATCTGGAAAAGGAAAAACCTGCAATAAATGAATAAAAACATCAACCAAACTTTCCCATCGCATTCCCCTTATGCCGTACCAATAGACAGAAAAATTGTCCTTAGATAAAGCAAGATGTTCCCCATATTCACTGTCACTAGCCCTTCTTTGAGCCCAGAATATAAAAGAATGGCCCACAGTCCAAACAATCTTTCTGCGATGAGAGGACTGCAGTCCAAGGTTCAAATTGGCTTCCATTCTCTTGTGCAGGCAGACTAGTTGTATCCCAGCACTCTCTTCTATCAGGGGGGGGGGGCTAGGTACGTTGTCACTATCACCCTGATGAAAGTCTTTTACAGATAGAGGTGCTTCCTCAGAATCCTGCAAAACCAAACTCTTCAGGCTGTGGCAAGCCACTCTTCAGGGATTTTACACCTGTTTCACCCTCTTTTTTCGGGTGTTTATACCTGCTTCGCCCTCTTTACCCGGTACCTTCCTTAATCTCTTCAGATTACAAGGGTGGATCCTTTTCCCTCTGCTGTTGTGGATCCCTCTGTATGGACAACGATCCTGGTCACAGCTACCACTCTTGTCAAAGGCCCAAAAGGAAAATCACCTTGTTTACCCCCTGTGGACAGGTGCTGGTCTATGATCACATCTCCTGCCTCCGAAAAGACATATACTGTCACCTGCAGAAGTGTGAAAAATAAAACCACATCACCATATTGGTCATTCAATTTATCAACAATTTTTTTTATCCCGTATAAAACCGGGAGCAAACCACAAATCTGACCCGTGACTCTGACTTCCCCGATTACATCAAAAGAAAAACGCAGAAAAACATAGCATCCTTCCCCCGGAAAATCGATAATTTGCTCCTTGTCAAGTCTCAGCTGTAAAGGAGCTTTACCTTCTAAAAAGGCTTGCGCCATTTTCTTAAAATCTGCTGTTAAACCAGTCTGCATTGACAGGCATGCTGTTTTCCATGCAGTACCCCTAGCATGTGCAATCATCTTCTGAAGAATTATTTGAATGTGCCTTTGAGTGTACCCCTGAACTTTATATGTGTTGTGTGTTAACTGTCCCAAGACTAAGTTCAGATGATGTTGGGTACCCACATTCTGTTGTCCCAATGTGCCTAATTCTTGAATGACCTCGGTCATACCTTCTATGTCTACACTGTTTGCTACCCCCATTCCAGCGCCCATGCCTCCCACGAGTGTATCTGCTACATCCCAGGACCTCCTTCTGGCTACACTATTCCCTGTGGAATGTGCCCATGACATAAAGCCTGTACCTGGGTGGTAGCGACAGTGCTGCAGTTAGGGTAGATATTAGATATTACCCACTCTTCTAAATGAATCTGCCAAGTGATCAATTGAAGCTGGGCCTCCATGATAACTGGAGTTGCCCTCAGTTGATTTAACTGAAAAGGGCCACTTTTTACAACCTGATGTTTATCACATGATGGTATGTGTGGTTCCTGGGTAGTCACTGGCAGGGTGACTACCTGAGCTTTAGGAGGTGTTGGAACCCCCACTTTTACTGTCACGGTTCCCCTTCTCACTATGCAAGATCTATTTGGACCTTTAAACTCTAGGGACTGTGGGATGCAAAAACCGTATATCCATGGTACTTCATCCTCCCGGACTAAGGGCGCTATTTTTAAACTCCCCCGTTTTAGTCCCATCACCCTTCCGTCATAGAGAGTCCCTACCTGATGTATCACAGGATTCTACCTCTCTATTCCAAAAAGTCCCCTGATCCATTAAACTCATGTCCCATGCTAACCCTTGTGGCCCTCCCCAGAAGAATATGGTAGGTACTCTTTCTTCTGGGAAATTGATTAGCATATCAATGACAACAGATGTTCCCAATTGTCCTGATTGGACCTTTGCCCCCTTATGTCCTGAGGCAAAATGCGTACCTTAGGTCGGGAAAAATGTACTCTCTGCAATCTTTCAATTAAGAGTACCTCCTCACTTACCCATCTAGCATGAGGATAAGTGCTTGAATATATATGGACTGTGTGGTATTGTCTCATGTTGTGACCCATGTAATGAGGACGGTGTTGCCTGTGTTGACACTGCCTTCCTCGGGATTGCTCTCCCCACCTTCTTGGTCACCTAAAAATGTGGCTGGATCTCGATTTTTTCTTCTCGTTCCGAGAACCAAACCCTTCTTCTCTCCAGCCTTTATGTGTGTACAGTTGTCTCAGAGGCACCCTCTGTTGGTGGCTCCAGAGTGCGATATAGTTCCCCGTTCCTCTCCTGTAGGAGAAATTCCTCTCCAGGCTAGAACCATCTCACTCTGGAGAACCAAAACAAGGTAATCCCTTACCACACACTCCACCTTTTGCATGTACCCATTGTAATGCAATGTACCATTTAACAAAACTTTGGATCGGTGCATTAGTTCCAGGTGTGTGACATGCCAGAGCAGATTTACTCTGCTGTTCACATCACACTTCCAGCACACCTGACCCTTCATACCTTTCACCATCATTGTGCCATGAAATTTGTTTCCACCTGGCACAAGTGATCTTTCCTTCCTTCCAGCTAAACTCCTCTCCACTACCTAAGTACTATCCTAAGTATTTACCTGTTAAAAAAAAATAAAATATATATATATATATATATATATATATATATATATATATATATGCTCTCGCGGACTTATATATATAGCATATATATATATATATATATATATATATATATATATATATATCATATATATGCTCTCGCGGACTTCACCTTTGGAAGCTCTCACCACACTGCAAACTCTTCCCACATCCCCCCTTCTGTACATACTCGCCCGTAGTATGCACAGAGTACGGATGCCACACACCTGTTGCTGCTTTGCAGGTGAGCTTGCAATGCTCTTACTCATTTTCGCATTTTCGCATTTACTTACCTAGAACTTCATTGATCGCAACCAGCTCTACTAGAAGTCCTGTTTGCTGTACCCTCTGACCAATGTCTGCCAATGCTACTCCCTCCATACTACAAGAAATGGCTACCTCCCTATAGGAATGAGCGCTTTGCACTTTAACTATACAGGGCACAGGGCTACACATGCCAGCCTCAGATGCCCGCATGATAATCCCTGAATGCCCACTTGGTAGGCAGTCCCATGGCAGACACTGTACTGGTACACTGACAATGGCAATTCCTTGCTTACTTGTAATTGCCCCCTGAACTGCTTCCAGTTCTGTTCTTTGTGCTACACTTGGTAGGAGCTGGAAAAAAAACACTTGACCAATCAGTGAACGAGAAAAAACACACAAACAGCCCAGCATTGACCTCTTTGTCAAACTCTGGCCCTGTCCACGAAAAAAAAAACAGCCCAGCATTGGCCTCTTTGTCAAACTCTGGCCCTGTCCACGAAAAAAAAACAGAAAAAAAAACATTTACCGCTCTGCAGTCGCGGCGACGGACACCTGGATTGGTCAACTCCCTTTTTACTCCAACTCCGGTACACCCTTATGCACTGTTCTCCCCCTTTTACTCTATTGGGAACTCATGCTGCACCCCTCATTAAGGTGCCTCACTTAAAGGAATAATCCCATAAGTAACCCTGTCCAGATAACCCCCCTTGCAAATCACTCCCTGGGAAATATCTGACTGCTACTTGTCTCCATATTGAGTCCTGGAATGCCAGATAAGATGGCTGCAGTGCATTCACTCATAACAACCTCTTAATCCTATACACATTTGGAAAGGGAGAAAAAAAGAAAAAAACAATCAGAAAAAAACATAGAATACAATACCGACCAAAAATCACAAAGCGGAATCACATATAATGTGCAAACGGCCTAAATACTTTACCAGACTTGAACATAAACATGTGTACTATCACCAATAAGTAATTATTTTCTCCTAATAATTAATATCACTTTCATTTTTACACACAAAAACATATATAACATTCAGACTGCTATCATTCTTTCATACTATCCTACACAATACCATTCAACCACACCACAAATACTAAACAGCTAATCTTGAGAAGTATTTTAAAATCTCGGTATAATTAATATCGCAATAATTGAGCCCCCCCCCCCAGTATCTTCTTTTGGACCAAAAATATTTTTTTTTCTTTTCCTACACTAGACCAAATATGTAATAACTTTAAGTGATGCTGGGGCTTGTAGTTCCTCAAAAATATATTATCAAAGAAGAAAAATATGGAAAAACTGCTAGCATCAGGAATGGGAGTGGCTTATTGATTTGCACTTAGAACTTAAAAATTATATAATCATTTTACTCCTAAATAGGGATATGGACATTTTTTTCTTCTAAACTTAAAACTCAAATAAAAAAAATTAAATGACTTCATATCTTGTAAACTATCATATGTCACAAGACATGCTAAACATGATGTGTGATATGCCAAATAACAATGTGACCCAGAGTTATATGTTGCCTTAACGGCCTGCTGTTAGCGCATGCAGCAAGCTGCATACCCCATACAGATTTTTTTTTTTTTGTAACCTCAATGTTTTACCACACATTTTTTCCCAGATGAATATTGCTTACACAGTTTTACAATATTATCTAGAATACAATACATACAATACACAATGCAACATTTCCTCAGCAGTGGCATCTAGAAACATTGATTTTTCAATATCTGTGCTTTATTAGTGTGGTGGGGAGGAGCATTTTCACTTTTAACCTCTGGGTTGCGCAGAGGAATGTGGTGCTTACTGGCTGGGCAGACCAGATTTTTATTATTGTCTTATTTTGTTTGAGGAGCATCAAAGTCAAACATTGTACAGTTGCAAGACAAATAGCATTTCAACAATAAGGTAGCATCGACTCTGTATGCCTATCTGCTAGGATTCATTACAGGATTTTTGACAAACATAACCTGATAACCATGTTACAATATTCAAAAAGAAATCAACTCACGAAACACCACTGAGTAATGATAAATGAATGTATATACATCTGCAGCATAAGCTACATCAAGTATATATATTCTGCTCAAAAATGAACACTTCTACTGACTAAGTTTACTTATCAGCAAAACTATGCCAAATTTTACTTTACTTTAATCACACACATTATAGGTCTGGATGACAGCTGCTATTATAGCAATAACTGACATGTTATAAACCCCGTTCCAAAAAAAAAATAAAATTAGAAAAGCCGAAACCTGTCACGGGAAGAGCCGGACTTTAGATTCTCTGTTCAGTTCACCATTTCAATACAAATCTAATACTCTGATAAAAAAGGCATGCTTGGAGATGTAGTCCTCCCTGTATATACACATATATACATACACACATTTTGTGTACAGCTGCACAGAGCAGAGGAGGAGTGTAACAAACTGACTTCTCTCCCAGCATGCACCAAGGAACTTGTGGATACTTCGGATGGATGAGGGCAGAGCAGAGCAACAGCAGGGATTGCTGCATGAGTGAATGACAAATTGAGCCAGCAGCATTACTCACTATGTGGCTGCAGGCTGGGGTCAGTCTCCCCCTGCACACAGATCAGCAGGTGACCAGTCACTTTTTACACGTTTAATTGCAGCTCAGTTCACACAGAGGAGCTGGTGGGCACTATTAGAACACAGTATCGGATAGATAGATAGATAGAACCTCACCAGAGGAGATGGTTGGAACCATTAGAACACAGTAACTGGCTAGTTTGGCAGATCCTCACCAGAGGAGCTGATGGGTACTATTAGAACACAGTTACTGACTAGTTTGGCAGAACCTCACCAGAGGAGCTGGTGGGCACTGTTAGAACACAGTAACTGACTAGTTTGGCAGAACCTCACAAGAGGAGCTGGTGGGTACTATTAGAACACAGTTACTGACTAGTTTGGCATAACCTCACCAGAGGAGCTGGTGGGTACTGTTAGAACACAGTAACTGACTAATTTGGCAGAACCTCACCAGAAGAGCTGGTGGGTACTATTAGAACACAGTTACTGACCAGCGGGTCAACTGACGCGCCCCTCCCAGCATAAAGGTCCTGTCTACGCGCGCGGCCGCGCGATACAGCAACCCTCTGTGTAAATGACAATTCCGTCCTCGGCGTGCTAGACGCCGACGGAACGGAAAACACCTCTGAACAGGGACCCGAGATGGCTGCAGAGACACCTGGCGTGCCCGCAGCCGCAGATGTTACAAGTACAAATCGGATGCTGCTCTCTACTCTCTGCTCCTTTCCTAGGGATTTGTAATCTGAGCTGTTACCATGGTTGCATGCATTTTTACCTTGTGCTTTTAAAAACTGTAAACATTGTTCCTTTTGAGCCAGCTGCTCTGTAAGCATTTGAATAACACCATCTTTCTGTGACTTTTGCTTCCAAAGATGAAATATGTAATTCCCTGAGTCTGCATCTACAGGGAGTGCAGAATTATTAGAGCCTGCCATCCATGGATTCTGTCAGTGTTTTGATCTGTTCACCATCAACATTGCGTGCAGCAGCAACCACAGCCTCCCAGACACTGTTCAGAGAGGTGTACTGTTTTCCCTCCTTGTAAATCTCACATTTTATGATGGACCACAGGTTCTCAATGGGGTTCAGATCAGGTGAACAAGGAGGCCAGATGGATGGGCCCGTGGCTGGATTGGTAAAGGGCAGAGAGCTCCAGTCCGACTCAGACGCCAGCAAGGATTATACTGGGGGCAGCCATTAGCAATTCCTCCATTGTCGGACACCACCTACTTCACCAGTTTGCCGGATTTTGTCCCGGCAATTTGAAAGGAAGGGAGGGGTTCCTCCAATAAATGTAAAATATTTTATATTTGTCATCATGCAGCTGAAAAAAGGCTGCTATTTATTATTATAATTTAGAAAATAGATTTTATTTCTGAAATCTTGTATTTTTAATTTGGATCCACTTTAAGGATTTGTATTTTTTCAAAAGCCAGCTTACATACCTTGGCCAGGAATTGAACCTAGGTCTCAGTGTGTAGTAGGTATCTGACTTACCCCCTAGACCACCAACCACACTACATGCTAAAGCCAGCCTAGCATGTACCATTATGATCAATCCAATAGAAAAAAGTAGCATGCATAAGGATTTGTACTTTTTCAAAAGCCAGCTTGCATACCTTGGCCAGGAATTGAACCCAGGTCACAGTGTGTAGTAGGTACCTGACTTTCCCCCTAGGCCGCCAACCACACTACATGCTAAAGCCAGCCTAGCATGTACCATTATGATCAATCCAATAGAAAAAGTAGCATGCTTAAAGCGGACCCAAACCAAACTTTTTTTTTAATTAAAAATATTTAGTTGCACCACTCTGACACATACAAAGATAAATAAATACTCCTTCAAGCCTATGAGCATTTCAGTGCATGCTTTTTACCCTTCTATTTTCATAACTAGGATTATACTGGGGCCAGCCATTAGCAATTCCTCCATTGCCGGACACCACCTACTTCACCAGTTTGCCGGATTTTGTCCCGGCAATTTGAAAGGAAGGGAGAGGTTCCTCCAATAAATGTAAAATATTTTATATTTGTCATCATGCAGCTGAAAAAAGGCTGCTATTTATTATTATAATGTAGAAAATAGATTTTATTTCTGAAATCTTGTATTTTTAATTTGGGTCCACTTTAAGGATTTGTACTTTTTCAAAAGCCAGCTTACATACCTTGGCCAGGAATTGAACCTAGGTCTCAGTGTGTAGTAGGTATCTGACTTACCCCCTAGACCACCAACCACACTACATGCTAAAGCCAGCCTAGCATGTACCATTATGATTAATGCAATAGAAAAAGTAGCAGGCTTAAAGCGGACCCAAACCAAACATTTTTTTTAATAAAAAATATTTAGTTGCACCACTCTGACACATACAAAGATAAATAAATACTCCTTCAAGCCTATGAGCATTTCAGTGCATGCTTTTTACCCTTCTCTTTTCATAACTAGGAATATACTGGGGGCAGCCATTAGCAATTCCTCCATTGCCGGACACCACCTACTTCACCAGTTTGCCGGATTTTGTCCCAGCAATTTGAAAGGAAGGGAGGGGTTCCTCCAATAAATGTAAAATATTTTATATTTGTCATCATGCAGCTGAAAAAAGGCTGCTATTTATTATTATAATTTAGAAAATAGATTTTATTTCTGAAATATTGTATTTTTAATTTGGGTCCACTTTAAGGATTTGTACTTTTTCAAAAGGCAGCTTACATACCTTGGCCGGGAATTGAACCCAGGTCTCAGTGTGTAGTAGGTATCTGACTTATCCCCTAGACCACCAACCACACTACGGGCTAAAGCCAGCCTAGCATGTATCATTATGATCAATCCAATAGAAAAAGTAGCATGCTTAAGGATTTGTACTTTTTCAAAAGTCAGCTTACATACCTTGGCCAGGAATTGAACCCAGGTCTCAGTGTGTAGTAGGTATCTGACTTTCCCCCTAGACCACCAACCACACTACATGATAAAGCCAGCCTAGCATGTACCATTATGATCAATCCAAAAGAAAAAGTAGCATGCTTAAGAATTTGTACTTTTTCAAAAGCCAGCTTACATACCTTGGCCAGAAATTGAACCCAGGTCTCAGTGTGTAGTATGTATCTGACTTACCCCCTAGACCACCAACCACACTACATGCTAAAGCCAGCCTAGCATGTACCATTATGATCAATCCAAGAGAAAAATGAGCTCTGTCTGTCTCTCTCTCTCTCTCTCTAGGACTTGATGCCATTGAACTGAATTTTCAGCTTAAAACCGTTTACAATATTTTTTATTGAAAAATTTTTCAGCAAACATAATATATTAGTACACAAAAGTATAAGATAAAGTTGCTAAACAGACATATACTTATTAAATACAGCATAATTGTAGAAAACAAGATGCATATACTGTTGACTTATCCTTAAAAATTAAACTTGAACTTGCACCTTCTAAACATATTATCTAACAATTGCATCCTATAGCAGTGTGTATATATGCGGGTACCGCATCAAAATGCGGAATCTGCAATAAAATGCGGAAGTACGCAGAGTCATATGTGAAAATCCGCGTCCACCCTCAAAGTCCGCAAAAAACGCGTTAAGAACGCGTAAAAACTGCGGTTAAAACGCGAAAATGCATTTCAGACATGGTAAATACACCAAAGCTTGTGACCTATCTATGGATGCGGAAAATCACAACTAAATGCGGGGAGAAATCTTAAAATGATGAGAAAATCACACTGAAACATATACAATTGCAAAAAAGAATAAAAAATTATAAAAATTAGAAATTTTTTATAAAATCATACAGGAAATACAGGATAGTGTCATCGATGAGAACATAATGTTGTACTAAACTTGCAAAAAATAATAATATGTATAAATGTCGGAGCAGAGTCTAACATTCTAAAGTTAGGAGTTTCCGTAATCAATCTTATCATCTACCATCTTCAACATATCTTAAAAAGAGTTACTTAGTTATAAATCAGTGTCAAACAATATTTGACACTAACTTCACAATCTAGAGTTTTCCCTTAAGGATTAAGTGGTTTGAAGTATAAGATTATATAAAATTTCTACGGTAATAAATCTCTATGGAAATAGATTGATAAGGAGTTAGGGATCCTCTCAACCTGGAAAATGGGGGAATTAAAACCCCCTACAGAGATTCCAGGGAGTGGAGCCTGCAATATTGTATTCCATAGTAGTCCATACTAGTCGTTAACTGGAGTTAGTTATATCTAGATATTTAATGAAGATTCATCTCCAATTGAGGAATAATCTCAATTTGGAATGAACGCATGAAAAATTAAAGAGATTGGATCTAACTATACTAAACTAAACTAAACTAAACTAAACTACACTAAACTACACTAAACAATTAACCTAAATATCTATTCTACTATGCATCTTTGATGTCCCAGCTACCATCAAACAATATAGGTTAAATATTTATCTTCAATCAAGTATACTTATATTAATATGAGTAAAAGGACCGTTCCAAGCGAGATCACCAAAAAACCAACCTAGACCAGTTGTCTCCAATGCGAGGGGTAAAGGAAGAAAGAAACAATAACAAAGACAAAGAAAACACCTCAAAACTCCAGAACCTTCGATTGATTATACACAGTAGGCCAGAGACTAGCCTACTGTAACGATTGTGGAATTCTCTCCGTTATCAGCGCACAGGACGTGTGTTGACACTGCGGAAATCCTCCACAAGCGTATAATTTGAGGGAACCCAGCAAAAGGTGCAACGCACCTGTAGAGAGAAATTCCTGTCGGCAGATGGAGCTGTGGAGTGCAGAGGAACAGATCCTCTGCCCTGCCACAGATGCCAGACAGGAATTGTACAAAGGGAAGAAACGCAAGGCAAGATAGCCCTGAAAGAGAGAGATCAAAGCGACAGAGGGTATGTGTGTCCACCAATCTAGTCGCCACCCTGCGACGATGAACACACAACCATGAAGATCAAGTGAGAAGGCAATCGCAAGAGATGGCGATTGCTAACAGCGACACAAGGCCGAATAAGCACAGATGAGGAATGTATGTATGTCCACCAATCTAGCCGCCAACCTGCAACGGTGGACACACAACAGAGGAAACCAAGTGAGAACGCAATCGCAAGGGAGGCGATTGCGAATGAGAATGAGCACAGGGACAGAATGTATGTATGTGCACCAATCTAGTCGCCAACCCGCGACGGTGCACACACAACAGCAGACACAAAGTAGGAACGCAATCGCGAGAGAGGCGATTGCCAGAGGTGACACAAGGCTTAAGCAAGACAGGGGACGAGAGTAGCAAAGGCACAGCAAATCATACAATGAGAAGATAAGGAAAATAACAAACGCTAACTAAACGCGAACACCGCACTCATTCGCAACAGCGAACGCGTTTACAGCGCGGTCTCTGTGTGTTAAGCACAACAGAGACAAGCACACCTAACTAACCCCCGCCACCCAAACACGAAACAGAGAACGCGAGCGCTTGCTTAACGGTTACCTCACCGAGGCTACAGCAAGCATTCGTATCAGACAAGACAGACAGATGAACGGGAAACAGGATAGGAAAGATCCACTGCTCTTTCCGCCAGAGCGAGTGCGATCCAGGTAAAGTAACAGAGCTAGCAGGATCCACTGCTCTTACCGTCAGAGTGAGTGCAATCCAAGTATCGAAACAGAGTTTTGCCCTCAAAGGAACCAGCTGGGTAATTTGCATGTATGCAAATTCCTCAGCAAAGCAGCTCTGACAGCTGCAAGATGAAGCAAGGTCTCTTTTCTAGAGACCTGCATCTCTCAGACATAAGGAATGGTCAAACAGCTGTCTGCCTGTGCAGCCAGCGGAACGGATCATTACAGTACCCCCCCCCCCCCCTAGGGACGGATTTCAGACGTTCCTCACAACTGGTATTTCCACAAAACTTTAACTGAAGACTCATGAAGGTCGGGACAGCCCGACAAGGCCCAATTCCAGAGTCAGTCCACTCGAAACCGACCTCATCGGAAGCAGAAGCCACCGAAACATGCCCATCAGTACTACAAGTCTCAGTGTAACACCCTTCAGGACTGTGAATGCCTGAGAAGAAGCCATCGACACCCTCCAGACAATACCCACCACCTTCCAGGGAGCGTCCGAAAACACCAAACCTGCCACAATACCTGTTCGAAGTGTCTCTTTCAAAACAAAAGCCACTGTTGATCCTATCCAGGGTATCAAGCGAAATCTCTCCCGGAACCTCCCTTTGTAGCTCTGCAGAGATCCCAAGAGGCCAGAACGCTCACCAGGCTCACATGGAGAAGCGCCAAGAACCCCTATGGAACCAATGATTATTCTGGATTCAGAATTACCCGGACACCCATCAAGATCAGGACTTTCAGGGACCACTTCTGGGCATGCAAACAGGCAGGCATGTCTCCACCGAGGAAGCATCTGAGCATGCTGGTAACCGTGGCATACTTGGGCTTTCTGGGTCACAGAGCACATTGGGGTACACCAGCACAGGAGAAATCTCAGGACATGTCGGGGAACTTCCAACCTCAGAGTCCGACAAGACCAAAACCAGGACCGGGCAAAAAATCATCACGAGTAGAGGCCACAGGTACTGGTCTTTCAAAAGAAGACTCGGACTCAAATTCAGCAATCTCTTTGACTGTAATGTCATCATTGACTACACATGAGTGAAGCTCCACCAGAGCTGCAAAGGTAGTCAGCACAACAGCAATGCCCACTGAAGTGGACAAAACCTCAGACGGGTCTGGGGGGCAGAAGGTATCTCCTAGAAGTTCTGCACCCTTTAGGAGGGACTTGGAAACCTCCAAAACATCAACTAAGACCTCAGAAATGTAAGTTTCCAAGTTTTCGATGAAGAGTTCTGGACTATCCATGTTACATAAGCTGAGACTGGATTTCATCATCATGAGCGGGATGTACAGGAATATTTACTGCAACACACACTGACTCCCTAACTTCAATCTCACTGCACCCAGAATTCTGCGTAGCAGCCAAACTAGTTTGCAACTCCAAAACTGCAGAAAAACAGGTGAATATAGTAGCAATACCTAGACGAGCCTCTAGGGACACTGCAGGAGATTCTAAGCAAGGCCATATTAACTCATCCAGAGTACAGGGTGCAGAATTAGCATTTTCTTCAGAACAAGAAAGGGACTCACATATGTCAGTGCGAGTGGAAATCATGTTTTCATTCATGGTACTGTGAAGAAACGTGGAAAAGCCACCGCTTCTCAGGGTGAGGCGGCTGTTTCCGCGTCCAGCTTGGCATCACAACGCGGAAAAACCACCGCATGCTGCATGGGCAGAGCGGCGGAATCCGCATTGGGTGCGGCGGAATCCGCATTGGAGGCGGCGGACTTGCCGCATGGAGTGTCCCTGACAAGGGGGCTGAGCGTGGGGAAGCCGCCGCTGGTGTAGTGAGCGGTGCGGCGGCTCCCACGCTCGGTCCGATGGATACATTACAAGACAGTACTGGTGTGGCTGGGACTGATAGTCCACCAAGATTCAGAGTGACACGCGCGCGCGCGCAGAGGCAGAGCTTATATAACAGCCAGAAGTGAGTCAGCTGACCAGGCTGGTCAGCTGACATTTTCCACAACTCTCATTGGTCCAGCAATTAGGGAGGGGCCTGGAGAGTGTTCTGGTATATATACTGCTGGCTGTTCAGTTGCTGGTTGTCTGGCGTTGCGATCACTACGTGGTAGCACGCAGACCTGAGTCAGATCCGAAAGATCCGAACCCCGGCTCGTCTTTAGACTCTGCATCTGCCTTCTGATTTTGTACCTCGATATTTCTGATACCCTGTTGCCGAACCCTGCCTGTACTTTAGACTTCGCCTCTGCCTTCTGAATCTGTACTTTATCTGTCCGTGTGGTTACGACCTGGCTTGTCCGACCTCGAGAACCGACCTTACTATTAGAGGCGGTTCCCAGTCCTGATAGTGACACTCCCTCTTGAGTGTCACTCTCGTTCTGTCGTTCCTTCTCTCAGCCTGACTCCTTCCTCCGGGAGAGTCCAGAAGGAATTGGGCAGTACTCCTTACTGCTCTGAGGCCCAGTCCTCCCATTTATTACTGTTTGCACCAAACACTCTACTCAGGTGTCCAGAGGTTAGTTTGTATATCGGATTATCGATGATACTGCAATTCATCTATAATCTGGTATATATCTGTATTCCCAGTGATACTGCAGATCACCGGTAATCAGATCCTCTCTGTGCTACACCGATCGTTACAGAACGCCAGACCAAAAAACAGATGGACGCACGCGCTGACCCTCTGGGTGTGCTTGCCACTTCGGTGGATAACATCCATCAAGCACTGGGCCAGCACAAAGCATTAATTGACGGCCTATCAGGCTCTGTGCGAACCCTCCAGACGTCAGTTGATTCGGTGCGATCTCCTCTTAGTGATGACATACGTATGCCCGTACCTGATAAATTTTCCGGCCGCAAGTCTGACTTTCGGAATTTTAAGAGTAGAGTGTTATCGTATTTTGAGTTGAGACCCCGATCCTCGGGGACTGAGACCCAACGGGTCATCTTTATTAAAACCTTGCTATCTGGTGACTTCCAGACCTGGGCGTACAATCTGCCTGCCGGTGACTTAGCCCTTACCTCTGTGGAGGAATTCTTTAAAGCCATGACAGTAATTTACGACGACCCAGACCTTGCCTCGACTTCTGAGCGGAAGCTCAAGCTTTTACGTCAAGGCAAGGGTCCGGTCGAAGATTACGCGACCAAATTTAGGAGGTGGTCAGTTACGGCCAGGTGGGACACGTACGCCCTGTTAGATTGTTTTCTGTCCGATGAGGTCTCTGATCTGATGCTAAGTCAGCCCGAGCCCAAAACAGTCGATGAGGCCATCTCAGCGGCCATCCGAATTGACCGCAGGCTGCGCTACCAAAAACAGACCAGGGGTAGTCATCGCGTCAGAGTAGTGTCTTACGCTACACCTCAGGTAGCAGCACCTTCCTCAGTCTCATCTGCTCCAGTCTTACCTCCACCCGAGCCTATGCAGATAGGTCGATCAAAATTGTCCCAGGTGAAGCGAAGGCGGAGGATGACGGAACAGTTGTGCCTGTATTGCGCTGAGGGGGGGCATAGGGTACGAAACTGTCCTAATAAGCCGGGAAACGCTACCGCCTAGGAGTTGTAGGGGGTAACACCCTAGGTGCCCGTCTCATACCCCTAAAAGAAAAACGTTTGCTCCTTCCATGTACGATTACATGGGGGGACAAATCTGAAGCCACAGAGGCCTTTGTTGATTCAGGCTCAGCGGCTAATTTTATGAGTTCCGAGTTTGCAGTGAAGTTGGGCATTCCACTCTCCCCAGTAAAACCACCTATCCAGGTTACTGCCGTTGACGATTCCCCGCTACAAAGGGACCGTCCACTGTCTCAGACACCAGAGGTGGAAGTCACTATTGGGATACTGCATAGGGAGAGATTAAGCTTTTTTGTTTTACACATGACCACCTCCACAATTGTCTTAGGTATGCCCTTGCTGCAGCTTCATTCCCCACTGATCAGTTGGGCTGCAGGACAATTAACCAGTTGGTCAGACTTCTGTTCCCAGCAGTGTCTAGGGAAAGTGACATTAAGTCAGACCAAGATTTATGTGGAGGGTGTTCCCGAGCTATACTCAGAATTTTCGGATGTATTCTGTCCCAAAGCGGCTGATAAGTTACCTCCGCATCGCCCTTTCGATTGCCCCATCGATCTTTATGCCGGTTGTATGCCCCCCCGGGGTCACCTATATAATTTGTCTGGACCCGAGAAAGTGGCCATGCAGGAGTACATCCGCGACAATCTAGCCAAAGGGTTCATTCGCCCCTCCCGGTCACCTGCAGGGGCCGGTTTCTTTTTCGTTAAGAAAAAAGACGGAGGTCTTCGACCTTGCATCGATTACCATGGCCTGAATAAAATTACGGTGAAGAATCGTTATCCGTTACCATTGATAAACGATTTGTTCACACAGGTCACAAACGCTAAGATCTTCTCAAAGTTAGACCTGAGGGGTGCATACAACCTGATCCGCATTAGAAAGGGCGATGAATGGAAGACGGCCTTCAACACACCCGACGGACATTACGAGTACTTAGTGATGCCCTTCGGGTTGTGCAATGCGCCAGCCGTCTTCCAAGAATTCATCAATGAGGTTTTCAGGGAGGTGTTGGGTAGATTTGTGCTGGTATACCTCGATGATATACTGATCTATTCCAACAACCTCTCTGAGCACAAGATCCACGTTAAATTTGTGTTGGACAAATTGAGACAAAATATGCTTTATGCCAAGGTGGAAAAGTGTGTTTTTGAGGTGACCACCGTCACGTTTTTAGGGTATGTAATTTCCACCTCAGGCCTTTCGATGGATCCTGCCAAGGTCACAGCTGTCTTGGAATGGCCACAGCCAGTGGGGTTGAAGGCTCTGCAAAGATTTTTGGGCTTTGCGAACTACTATAGGAGGTTCATAAAGGGGTACTCCACGATAATTGCCCCCCCCTTCCAGTCTCACTAAGAAGGAAGCAGATACCAACCACTGGTCCCCTGAGGCTGTGGCAGCCTTTTCTCACCTGAAAAAATTGTTTTGCTCAGCACCTATTTTGAGACATGTAGACACGTCCTTTCCCTTTATTGTGGAGGTTGATGCCACGGAGGTTGGGGTGGGGGCGGTGCTGTCTCAACGGTCAGGTTGCAGGGCAGATTACATCCATGCGCTTATTTTTCCCGTAGGTTTTCACCGGCAGAAAAAAACTACGATATAGGCAACCGGGAACTTCTGGCCATTAAATTGGCGTTTGAAGAATGGCGCCATTGGTTAGAAGGGGCAGAACATCACGGTTTACACTGATCACAAGAATTTGGAATACATCGAGGGGGCTAAGAGACTAAGTCCCCGTCAGGCCCGTTGGTCTTTATTTTTTACGAGGTTCAGATTTATAATCACGTTCACCACAGGCAGCAAGAACATCAAGGCAGATGCCCTGTCCAGATGTTTCGAACCAGAGACAGCACAGCCCCCCACTCCTGAGTCCATCGTCCCGCAGAGGTTAGTGTTAGCAGCCACAGAGACCTGGGAAGATTGGGCAGAGGTTCTGGGTCCCTTTCAGCAGGATGTCCCTGAGGGAAAACCTGAGGGGGTTATGTTTATCCCACTGCCATTTCGTCTACAGGTTCTGCAAATGTTTCACGCCCATAAAAATGCGGGTCACCCTGGAGCTGCCAGAATGCAAGGTCTGATTGCCAGGTGCGCTTGGTGGCCTTCTATGGCAACAGACTGCAAGGAATATGTCAGGGAATGTGCGGTATGTGCTAAAAGTAAACCCTCCCGGCTGGCACCTGTGGGAAGGTTACAGCCTTTGCCCACCCCGAGTGAGCCATGGACCCACCTGTCCATGGATTTTGTGGGGGAATTGCCCAGATCTGAAGGCATGTCGGTCATTTGGGTGGTAGTCAATTGCTTTAGCAAAATGGCCCATTTTGTGCCCCTGAAAGGACTCCCCTCGGCTCAGGAACTGGCCGAATTGTTCATCATTCACGTTTTCTGGCTGCATGGCATTCCGGAAAACATTGTGTCAGATAGGGGAGTCCAATTTGTGTCTGGATTTTGGAGGGCATTTTGTCATCTAATGAGCATGGAGCTATCATTCTCGTCAGGCTACCACCCACAGACCAATGGGCAAATGGAGAGGGTCAATCAATCACTGGAGCAGTTTTTGAGATGCTATGTTGCTGAGGCGCAGAACGATTGGGTTAGATTTTTACCATTCGCAGAATTTGCGCATAATAATTTGAGAAGTTCCTCCTCGGGATTCGCTCCGTTTCAGGTAGTGACCAGGAGATTGCCTAAATTTTCCCCATTGCCAGTGGCCTCCACTCCGTTTCCAGCACTGGAGGCTTGGCAGAAGTCACTCAGAGACAATTGGGGAATTGTTAAGAGTAATTTGGAGAAGGCGTTTCTGAGTCAGAAGGGTCAAGCTGACAAGAAACGGTCTTTGGAGTGGAGATTCCAACCAGGAGACTTGGTTTGGGTATCCACACGTCACTTGACCCTGAAACAGCCCTCAGACAAGTTGGGCCCCAGGTTTGTCGGTCCTTTCCCGATAGCCAGAAAGATCAACAGCGTCACTTATGCTGTGGATCTTCCGGCCAGCATGCGGGGTGTAAGATCTTTCCACGTGTCCCTGCTTAAACCTGCAGTCCATGTGGGTCCCACTCCTCCTCCTCCTGTGATGGTGGATGAGAAACCTGAGTATGAGGTAGAGAAAATATTAGACTCACGCATGGTCCAGAATTCGGTACAATATCTGGTGCATTGGAGAGGGTATGGCATTGAGGAGAGACAATGGGTACCGGGGACTCGCATGCATGCGGACGAGTTAAGGAAGGAGTTTCATGCCTTACATCCCCTGAAACCTGGGAGGAGTTGTCCAGAGTCCACTCCTCGGGGGGGTACTGTGAAGAAACGTGGAAAAGCCGCCGCTTCTCAGGGTGAGGCGGCTGTTTCCGCGTCCAGCATGGCGTCACAACGCGGAAAAACCGCCGCATGCCGCATGGGCAGAGTGGCGGAATCCGCATTGGGTGCGGCGGAATCCGCATTGGAGGCAGCGGACTTGCCGCATGGCAGTGTCCCTGACAAGGGGGCTGAGCGTGGGGAAGCCGCCGCTGGTATAGTGAGCGGTGCGGCGGCTACGACGCTCGGTCCGATGGATACATTACAAGACAGTACTGGTGTGGCTGGGACTGATAGTCCACCAAGATTCAGAGTGACACGCGCGCGCAGAGGCAGAGCTTATATAACAGCCAGAAGTGAGTCAGCTGACCAGGCTGGTCAGCTGACATTTTCCACAACTCTCATTGGTCCAGCAATTAGGGAGGGGCCTGGAGAGTGTTCTGGTACATATACTGCTGGCTGTTCAGTTGCTGGTTGTCTGGCGTTGCGATCACTACGTGGTAGCATGCAGACCTGAGTCAGATCCGAAAGTGTGCCGGGACCAGCTGGAGCTGTAATCCTACACTTAGCTAGATTTGTTGATAGTTTAAAGTACTAGTTTGATTGTGATTATCTGTTATGACCTTCTGCCTGCCTGACCATTCTCCTGAACTCTGATCCTGTACTTTTTCATTCTGATACTCTGTTGCCGAACCCCGGCTCGTCTTTAGACTCTGCATCTGCCTTCTGATTTGTACCTCGATATTTCTGATACCCTGTTGCCGAACCCTGCCTGTACTTTAGACTTCGCCTCTGCCTTCTGAATCTGTACTTTATCTGTCCGTGTGGTTACGACCTGGCTTGTCCGACCTCGAGAACCGACCTTACTATTAGAGGCGGTTCCCAGTCCTGATAGTGACACTCCCTCTTGAGTGTCACACTCGTTCTGTCGTTCCTTCTCTCAGCTTGACTCCTCCCTCCGGGAGAGTCCAGAAGGAATTGGGCAGTACTCCTTACTGCTCTGAGGCCCAGTCCTCCCATTTATTACTGTTTGCACCAAACACTCTACTCAGGTGTCCAGAGGTTAGTTTGTACATTGGATTATCGGTGATACTGCAGATCATCTATAATCTGGTATATATCTGTATTCCCAGTGATACTGCAGATCACCGGTAATCAGATCCTCTCTGTGCTACACCGATCGTTACAGGTACAGGGCAGGTTCAGAGTAAGCTTCTCTGGACAAGGCAAAGAAGCTTCAGCAGCAGATTCGCAAAACAGAAGCGCTGTCTCACTCTTAGATTCGGCTAACAATGTCGAATCCGAGGAGTCAGAACGCAAAACTTGCGAATCCAAAATCGATTTAGGTTGTGAAACTGACACTTCCATATTGCAAACCTCCGCGATCTGCGGAGCAGCCTGTAAGGCGTTCAGGACAGAAACACTGGAGCAACTGTCACTAGGCAACGGGCCCTTACAGGTGTGTACAGGGTGACACAAAGACTCATTTGCAGAAGAAATAGCGACAACAACAGGAGAAAGTTTATTAGACATATTAATTTTACTTTTGACGCTGCATAATTTAGGAATTTTCCCCATAGCAGGATCATAGATGGAAGATCTTAAAGATCTGTTTTTAGATCGCATGAATTCAAACTGCACACAGTCAGGAGAGAATCTTTCAGGATTCGCACCGGAGTCAACCACAGTGGTACACTCATTCATTTCAGATCGCACAATGTCTAGACTCACATGCTTTACCCCAGAAAAGCAGGAACAATCATCCGATAACGATGTCTCTTTATTGGAATCAATTGATTGGTGTGTGTGCAATTCATCCAAAATCGTCTGCCACACACACATCACTGGATCCACAAAACATTTGTCACACTCATCAGAATCTATCAAAGTTTACACGGAATTTATACAAGCGTTTAGCGTCTCTGCGCTTTCTGCGATATATAAATCGCAAAACGCCTTCCAATCCATCTCGAATTCCTCAACCAAAGCTCCAATATCCCACGGAGCAAATGGGGGCTCAAACAACCCAGTATCTAAGTAGCTCTCATACGGGTTGGGGTCAGGTACATGCATAGACTTTCTTACTCCTTTAATATAGAAAATAATTCTGCCTATTAAAGGATCCACAAAAGCTTTGGATTGGGGTAAAAAACCCAGAGACTGAGCAACATCATTGTAAACATCAATAGGGAGTGTTTTATTCAGATGCTTGCGATTTTTAGTTTTTCCCTTTTTAGCAACTTTGCATGTCTGCTGTTTAAATGCAAGAAAGGTATCCAGGCAGTTCTCTTGCATCTGCTTAGAAGCTGAAGTGGCAAGAGAAACATTGAACTGATTATCATACTGAATGGTTTTACACATTTCAGATTTGACAGAAATAACCTCCTCATTTGTAGTTGCTATGGGCAACAAATCTTTTGGCTGACAAGCCGAATCAGCAGACTGGCCTGCAAGCACCCACTCATCTCAGGGTGGCTGGAAAACATCTTGAAACCTCTTGTCTGTAAAAGACCCAGCTACTTACAGGATACCACCCACCTCCTGAACAAACTGTCGGCCATCGGCCCAGTACCTGAGGGAACCATACTGGCCACGATGGACGTGGAGTCCCTGTACACGAACATTCCCCATGATGATGGTATTGCGGCCTGCCGTAAATATCTTCAGGGTCAGGGCATACCTGTAAAGCCTATTACTGGACTGATCAAATTCATTCTCACTCATAATTATTTCACTTTTGGACAGGACCTCTATTTACAGCAGATGGGCGTGGCAATGGGTTCGCGATTCGCTCCACAGTATGCAAATCTATTCATGGCCAAAATCGAAGAGGAATACCTCAATGCATGTGGCATAAAACCCTTGGCCTACTTCCGCTTCATTGATGATATTTTAATCATCTGGTCCGCAAGTGAGGATGATCTTCTCCAGTTCCACAGGAACTTCAATGCCTTCCATCCTACAATCAAATTGAAACTTACCTACTCTCACACAGAGATTAACTTTCTGGACACCACCATATACATCAGGGGTAACAACATACAAACCTCTGTGTATCGCAAACCTACAGACCGTCCCACATACCTAAGATATGACAGTTTTCATCCCAAGCACATTAAGAACTCTATAATTTACAGCCAAGCTATAAGGTTCAACCAGATTTGTTCTGACAGGATGGACAGAGACAAGCACCTGGATCACCTTAACCTCCCTGGCGGTAAGCCCGAACTGAGTTCGGGCTATGCCGCCGGGAGGCACCGCTCAGGCCCCGCTGGGCCGATTTGCATAATTTTTTTTTGTTACACGCAGCTAGCACTTTGCTAGCTGCGTGTAACCTCCGATCGCCGCCGCTACCCGCCGATCCGCCGCTATACACGTCGCCGCAGCCACCCCCCCCCCAGACCCCGTGCGCTGCCTGGCCAATCAGTGCCAGGCAGCGCCGTTGGGTGGATCGGATTCCCCTTTGACGTCACGACGTCGATGACGTCGGTGACGTCATCCCGCCCCGTCGCCATGGCGACGGGGGAAGCCCTCCAAGAGATCCCGTTCTTTGAACGGGATCTCTTGATCTCTGATCGCCGAAGGCGATCGGAGGGGCTGGGGGGATGCCGCTCGGCAGCGGCTATCATGTAGCGAGACATTGTCTCGCTACATGAAAAAGAATTTTTTTTTTTTTTAAAAACGTATTTGCTGCCCCCTGGCGGATTTTAATAAACCGCCAGGGAGGTTAAGAACACTTTCATTAAACAAGGTTACAGTCCTCCCATGGCTGAGGCCCAAATCAGGAAAGCCAGCAACATCCCCAGGACTGAACTCCTGAAATATAAGCAAAACCAGAAAGAGGAACGTGTCCCTTTGGTTGTCACCTACAACCCACACCTGGAAATCTTAAGGAGGATTGCTAAGGAACTTCATCCCATTTTACACAAGGATCACAGACTGAGAACGATATTCCCTAAACCTCCACTCTTGTCATATCGGCAACCACACAATCTAAAACAGATGATTGTCAGGAGCTCTTTGAATAGGCCTCAACAAAACGGAACATCACCCTGCCGACAAAAAATATGTGGGACCTGCAGACACATTTACTCCACTGACAGGGTAACGATACCAGGTTCACAACAGGAGTACAGAATACAAGGTAAATTTTCTTGTGGGTCCACCAATCTGGTATATCTGATCATGTGTGCTAAATGCCCCAATGTTATGTACGTGGGAGAAACTGGACAAACTCTGCGCAAACGTATGAATGGACACAGGCACACTATTAATGATACCAAATCTGGACTCCCAGTTGCTACACACTTTCGGTCCAACGGACACAGCATGGATGATCTTCGTGTCACTGCCCTGAAGGGCGGCTTCAAAACGTCAAATGACCGATTAATAGCAGAAACAAAATTTATAAATTGTTTCAAAGCTGTGCAGAAGGGTCTGAATAAGGACAACAACTTTCTATATTGGTATGAGATTGATGATATATGAACTGTCTCAGCCACCCTAGCTGAACTTGTGAACTAAGAATTTACGATACCTCTGGGTCAATCCTAATACCAGGTCTGTGAGCAATAAAGTAAACAAGGATCCTTATCTTACCCCATTTAGATGGTCTGTTTGTATTAAGGCATCTTAATGATGTATTTATGCTTGAAAAAAATATATGTTTTCCCTTTTGATGTTGCATGTATATAAGCTGTCTGTACCACCAGCTTGCAAACTAACAGGATGTAAACCTGACGAAGGCTGCAAGGCCGAAAGCTTGTTTATTCTTATTCATTTGTAGTTAGCCAATAAATGGTATCATCCTGATTTAAAACTTCTTGTCATTAGAATATGCTAACGATTGAAAGGTGTTGCATAAACCCATCTGATCAGCATCTTGCACAGCAGGAAAAAACTCATAGAAATAGCCTGGCAGGGGAATTCTAAGCTTACGAGAAAACACATGAGCCAGAAAGCTGCGAGGGTTATGTCTCAGATTCTTGTGTCTGGCAAACTCATCAGCCCACACAAACAGATCCCCTTGGAAAAGATTGTAAGCAATCTGACCACTCCAAGTAGAAATATTAGTGGCCTGAAATACAGGATTTGCCAAGAATCTGGAACATTCTGATATGAACTCCTCTCTGGTTTCAGAGTCCAGTATCTTAAACCTCTTAAAGATACAGGACCCATATTCGACCAAATCGTACAAATCGGAAATTCCCTCTACACTGGGAATTTCGGTTTGGCTGGTCATACTGTAACGATTGTGGAATTCTCTCTGTGATCAGCGCACAGGACGTGCGCTGACACTGCGGAAATCCTCCACAAGCGTATAATTTGAGGGAACCCAGCAAAAGGTGCAACGCACCTGTAGAGAGAAAGTCCTGTCGGTAGATGGAGCTGTGGAGTGCAGAGGAACAGATCCTCTGCCCTGCCACAGATGTCAGACAGGAATTGTACGAAGGGAAGAAACGCAAGGCAAGATAGCCCTGAAAGAGAGAGATCAAAGCGACAGAGGGTATGTGTGTCCACGAATCTAGTCGCCACCCTGCGACGATGAACACACAACCATGAAGATCAAGTGCTAACAGCGACACAAGACCAAATAAGCACAGATGAGGAATGTATGTATGTCCACCAATCTAGCCGCCAACCTGCGACGGTGAACACACAACAGAGGAAACCAAGAGAATGAGAAGAGAATGAGAATGAGAATGAGCACAGGGACAGAATGTATGTATGTGCACCAATCTAGTCGCCAACCCGCGACGGTGCACACACAACAGCAGAAACAAAGTAGGAACACAATCGCGAGAGAGGCGATTGCCAGAGGTGACACAAGGCTTAAGCAAGACAGGGGACGAGAGTAGCAAAGGCACAGCAAATAATACAATGAGAAGATAAGGAAAATAACAAACGCTAACTAAACATGAACACCGCACTCATTCGCAACAGCGAACGCGTTTACAGCGTGGTCTCCTCGTGTTAAGCACAACAGAGACAAGCACGCCCTACTAACCCCCGCCACCCAAACACGAAACAGAGAACGCGAGCGCTTGCTTAACGGTTACCTCACCGATGGCTACAGCAAGCGTTCGTATCAGACAAGACAGACAGATGAACGGGAAACAGGATAGGAAAGATCCACTGCTCTTTCCGCCAGAGTGAGTGCTATCCAGGTAAAGTAACAGAGCTAGCAGGATCCACTGCTCTTACCGCCAGAGCGAGTGCGATCCAAGTATTGAAACAGAGTTAGCCATCAAAGGAACCAGCTGGGTAATTTGCATGTATGCAAATTCCTCAGCAAAGCAGCTCTGAAAGCTGCAAGATGAAGCCAGGTCTCTTTTCCAGAGACCTGCATCTCTCAGACATAAGGAATGGTCAAACAGCTGTCTGCCTGTGCAGCCAGCTGAGCGGATCATTACACCTTCCTCATGAAAGACTGCAAATGTCCACACCTAATAGACCAGGCCTTCTCTGCTAGAAGCTTTGATTCCACTTTTCTAAGAATTTCCTCCAATTTAGGTATGTAAGGAGTTTTCCAATTAAGTGCCAATTGGCTTCTGGCCGCAATGAAAATGTGATTTACAATCAGTCTCTCCTGAGGAGGCAAGTCCCTTGTTCCCAGATGAAGCAGTGCTAGACCAGGTGGTATAGTCTGGAGTGACATCGGGAGCTGTTTCAAGAAGCACTCAACATCATCCCAGAGTTTCTTGAGTTTAGGACATTCCCATAATATATGCTCAATGGTACCCGTCAGGTTACATCCCCTTCAACATAGTGGGCAAGATTTAATGTCAAATCTTGAGATTTCCTCCGGGGTCATGTACCATTGCCAAATGCTCTTGATTAAACCCTCATGATGACCGACGCAGTGGGTAGATTTTCTAAAAGATTGAACAGTCATCTCCCATTCCTGTTCATCAATATCATATTTCAAATAAGTCTGCTATTTAAGTAATTGCCATTTGGGGGCCTTCCCTTTCAAATTAAGTAAGATATTATAAAAAGTAGATGTACCCTTCAGATATATCCCCTCTGACTGAATAATTCTCTTGATTTTGGGCATCAAAACAACTGGGTTATATGAATATCTATTCAGAAATCTACTGATTTTATCGTATATCCAATTGTCTGTAGACGGTATACCATATGTGGCTACCAGTAAATTAAAGGGTTTGACACTAGAATTCTCCAGCAAATCCGCCACAGATGTAATTCCACAATCAATCCAATGATCCAAAACAATATTCCTAATGGTAGTGTGGAGTGCTGCAGTAGGAGTTGTTAGTGATATGGCCAAAGTTTGATCTTTACAAAGTTTAACCATCTCTTTCCAGATCCTAAGAGTATTGGCAGTTACTGGATTTTTGATATTTGGTTGAACCTTCCAGGTCAATCTGGACTGCAGGTACAGTTTGTAAGAGCTATATGGCAGTTGTGCTTCTTCCATTAGGAACCTGTAACGATCGGTGTAACAGAGAGGATCTGATTACCGGCGATCTGCAGTATCACCGAGAATGCAGATATATACCCGATTATAGATGATCTGCAGTATCACCGATAATCAGATATATCTCTAACCTCTGGACACCTGAGTAATATATGAGTGTTTGGTGCAACAGTAATACTTTGAGGAGAGCACCCTACAGTGGGTGCGAGGCAGTAGGAGGTACTGCCCTGAGAACAGATTCCTTCCAAAGGCCTGAGGCTCCCTAAGGGGGCGGAGCCAGGCTGAGAGCAGGAAGGATAAGAGAGTGAGTGACACCAAGGAGAAGTGTCACTGACAGGCCTGTGAACTATTTCCCAACAGGAGAAAATAGTTCTCGAGGTCGGACAAGCCAGGTCGGCAACAGACTGACAGATCAGGTACAGAGACAGGAGACAGATGCGGAATCCTAAGACTAGCCGAGTTTGGCAACAGAGTATCAGAATGACAAAGGTACAAAATCAGAGATCAGAAGAATGGTCAGGAAAGCAGAAGGTCATAACAAATAATCAACAATTCCTAGACTAAGGTGTGAGTTCCGTGATCATCAACACCTTGGAAACTGGTCTAGATAATAACACAATGATAACAGAATTTCCTAGACTAAGGTGTGAGCTCCGTGATCATCAACACCTTGGAAACTGGTCTAATATAACACAGATACTGACAGGGTCTGAGTGCTACCACGTAGTGATCGCAACGCCAGACACCAGAGGAATGACCAGCACCCAGTATATATACATCAGCTCTCACCTGCGCCTCCCCTAAGTGCTGGACCAATGAGAACTGAAAGAATTGTCAGCTGACGGGCCTGGTCAGCTGACACCCTTCTGGCTGTCATAAATGCTCTGCCTCTCCGCGCGCACACGCGTCCTTCTGAACCAGTGTGGACTATCAGTCCCAGCCACACCAGACATGTGTTGTAATCCCTTTGCAGTTTTGAATGCGGAATCCGCCGCAGCGCTGTCCGAGCGTGCGGCGTTCTCTCCGCATTCAGCAGTACCGAGAGAGGTAGGCCCATGCGTGCAACCCGCCGCGTCGGACGCGGAATCCGCCGCCCTGTTCTCTGGGCATGCGGCGGTTTCTCCGCGTTCCATCAGGCCAGTGAATGCAGGTCCCTGCGCGCAAGCTGCCGTGTTGAACGCGGAATCAGCCGCCTGACTCTGAGTACTTGCGGCGGCTTTTCCGCGTTTTCTCACAGAACCACTGTTTACTAGTATCCTCTGTCCAGATCGACCTAGATTGGTCAAGAACTGTTGCCATATAGTATAGTTCTATATTAGGAGCTCCCAGGCCTAGTCTGGAAACTTGTGTTGTGAGGATTTTGCCGGAGAATCTAGCCTTTTTATTAATAAGAATGTATTTATTTAAAAGTTTTTGTAAAGTAATAAAGAATATTTGGGGGACCTTTATAGGCAGATTTCTGAACAGATATAGGAGTTGGGGCAGAACCATCATTTTACAGGCAGCAATTCTGCCTGTCCAGGAGTATTCTACTTTTGCTAATGCATCTAGCTTATCCTTAAATTTAGTTAACCAGGGATTATAATTTTCTCTACATATCTGGGCAATAGTAGGTGTAAGTTGGATACCTAAATATTTAATACTTTTATCAGTCCAAGAAAAGTGAGAGGACTTCTGAAGGGTTTCCTTCATTTTTTGGGGTATATGGCATGGGAGAATGACTGTTTTCTTCTCATTCAATTCATAAAAAGAGATTTTAGAGAACTCATCCAGTTCTCCAATAACACTTGGCAATGACACAAGAGGCTTTTGGAGATACAATATGATATCATCTGCATATAAGCCAATTTTGGTATGAATTTGTCCAATTTTAACTCCGTGTTGTAACGATTGGCCATGCAGATCGTGGTCGTGACTGGAATCAGACTGGCAGATCCACTATCTCTGCATGGCAATCGTTTTGGTTTAAACAAAACTGGAAGATCACAATTGAAATACTGACGTCTGCACAACAGAGTAGAATAATTAATGTGTTTTATTTACAATAATGCATAGTGTACAAATACAGATCACCATACACATACAATCGTACAATCAAACAACATGTGGTGCACCACAAATACCAGAATCCTGACTATCTATCTATCTATACCAATATATACAGCAACAGACAGAATATTTACAAAAGTGCATAAACCGAATCATCATACATAAAGGGAAGTCATACAAGCAGGAGTCAAACCAAGAGATTAGCATCAGGTAGTAACATCAGACAGAGAGTGGTCAGGCTAGCAAGGATCGATACCAGGAATTCAGAGTAATACAAGGCAAGGCAGGAACTAGGAAACACAGGATCAAAGGCCAGAGTCACAACTGCAGCAAGAACACAAACGGAATGACCTAGCAATGTGCTGCTAGCAAGTCCATCCTTTTATGCAGCACATTGCTCAGGTGACTGGCCAGAATCTTTCACAGTTCCATCTGCTGGTGAGCCAAGGAATTGCACCGCTCCCAGCAATATGAGAGCCATCTGCTGGTAGACAGCGGAAGTCCACCTCAAGTTCCTCAATGCTGCTACCATTTTTAATATCAAAAGAAGAAGAAATAGAACCAGAGGATAATACCTTGGCAGATGGCTGTGTATAAAGAGCAATAATGGCACTATGAAGAAAACTGGGGATACCGAATTTTAATAAAACTCTAGACAAGTAAAGCCAGTTGACCCTGTCAAATGCCTTCTCCGCGTCCAAAGAGACGAGGAGTGTAGGCGTCTGACAGAGCTTAAGCTGATGTAATATAGCAATAGCCTTTCTTGTCCCATCATTGGTAGACCTTCCCTTGATAAATCCCGCCTGGTCAGGATGTATAAGTTGTGGCATTAGGGGGGTTTATCTATTAGCTATAATTCTAGCGTAAATTTTAACATCAGTATTTAAAAGTGAGATTGGCCTGTAGCTACCAGGGTCAGTTGGATCTTTATCATCTTTGGGAATAGTGGAAATGAGGGCTGCTAATGATTCTTTGGGGAAAATACCTTTATGTGCTACCTCATTAAACATATCAGTGAGTGGTTTAGCTAATATGGGTAGGAATTTTTTATAATAATCATTAATATAGCCATCTGGGCCTGGGGCTTTATCATTTTTCAAATTTTTAATTGCTATTTCAATTTCTTGTTGATAAAATGGGACTGAAGGGACTTTTGTTCAAATTCTGATAACAAGGGAAGGTCTATCTTATCTAAATAATTATCTATTTCTTGTATAGTTGGAATATGTATATTTGGATGTTTCCCTAGGTTGTAAAGGCCTTCATAGTATGTAGCAAGCGCCTCTACTATATCTGTGGGGTGATAAACATCAGTTTTAGTTTTTGGATGTTTTATCTTAGTTATTCTTTGCTGGATTCTTTTACCTTTTATTTTTTGGGCCATGGTTTTTCCGGCCTTGTTTCCCTCGTAGTTTCACAGCTCCTTAAGTATAGTTTGCCATTTATCATATTGGTAATACATCAAGTCTGCCAATTCCTGTCTTACCTCCTCTAAGTAAGTCCATCTTATGATTATTAAAGATTTCTCTTTCTAGCTGTTTAATTTTAACCAATAGTGAATCAGACTGTTCTCTAAGTTTCTTCTTTTAAATAGCGCCATGTTTCATGAGAACAACTCTCATGAAGGCCTTGTGTGCGTTCCACAGAGTAGTTCTGGAAATTTCCTTGGTGTCATTGAAGTGAAGTTAAATCTTTTTTAATGAGTGGAAGAGTATGTTCAGAATTTAGTATACATTTATTTAGTTTCCAATTAAAAGCTTGTGGGGAAGAATTTTTAAGTAAAAATTTAACAATTAAAGGGGAGTGGTCTGACCAAATTCTGGAGTCAATTTTCACATCTGAGACCAGAGGCAAGGAAAACCTATCAGTGAGACAATAATCAATTCTAGTGAATGATTTGTAGTTTGGCGAATAATAAGTGAACTTTTTTTCTTTGGGATACATACACCTCCAAGTATCAAATAATTCAAATTTAGTTAAAGATGGTTGTAAGATTGAATGGGACTTTCTCAATTTAGATGTACAATCTATTAGGGGGTCCACTACAGAATTAAAATCGCCAGCTATGAATAATCCTCCCTTGTTAACTTTAATGTGAGGAAACGCGGAAAAGCCGCCGCAAGTGCTCAGTATGAGGCGGCTGTTTCCGCGTCCAACATGACGGCACAACGCGAGGAAACCGCCGCATGCTGCATGGGCAGAGCGGTGGAGTCCGCATTGGATGCGGCGGATTGTGCGCATAACAATGCTACTGACACTGTGGTTGGATGCGGGGAAGCCGTCGCTTGCTTGGAGAGCAGCGTGGCGGCTCCGCGCCCGAATCAGCGGATACATTGCAAAACATGTCTGGTGTGGCTGGGACTGCTAGTCCACACAGGTTCAGAAGGACGCGCGCACGCGCTGAGAGGCAGAGCTTATATGACAGCCAGAGAAGAGTCAGCTGACCAAGCTGGTCAGCTGACATTTTCACCACCTTCCATTGGTCCAGCACTTAGGGGTGGTGCTGGAGAGCGCTATAGTATATATACTGGATGCTGGTCATTTCTCTGGCGTCTGGCGTTGCGATCACTACGTGGTAGCACTCAGACCTTGTCAGTATCTGTGTTTTAGCTCAGTTTCCAAAGGTGTTGATGATCAAGGAACTCACACCTTAGCGTTAGGAATATTGTATTGTATTATTTGTTATGACCTTCTGCCTGCCTGACCCTTCTTCTGATTCCTGATTCTGTACCTTGCTATTCTGATATCCTGTTGCCAAACTCTGCTCGTTCCTGGACTCTGTATCTACCTCCTGATTCTGTACCTTGCCATTCTGAGACTCCGTTGCCAAACTCTGCCTGTCCATTGGATTCCGTATCTGTCTCCTGATTCTGTATCTTATCTGTCTGTGTGTTTACGACCTGGCTTGCCCGACCTCGAGAACTGACCTTACTGTTAGAGGCAGTTTCCAGATCTGTTAATGACACCTCCTCACTGGTGTCACTCTCACTCTGTCCTTCCCACTTCCAGCCTGACTCCTCTCTCGGGAGAGTCCAGGTTAGTGGAAGGAACTTGTCTCTTGTGCAGTACTTGTACTGCCTCGCCCCTGCCCCTCAGGTGCAATACTCAAAGTATTACTGTTACACCAAAACACTCTTATCTCTCAGGTGTCCAGAGGTTAGAAGATATATCTGATTGTCGGTGATACTGCAGATCATCAATAATCGGGTATATTCTGCATTCTCGGTGATACTGCACCGGTAATCAGACCCTCTCATTGTTACACCGATCGTTACAGAACGCCAGACCAAGCCCAAATGGACGCACTGTGTAGTCATGTTGAAGTCCTGACCGCCGCGGTAAACAATCTGTCCGGGGCAGGTTTAAACCAACAGACCCAGATCAAGCAGCTATTCGGGTCTATTCAGGAACTTCAATCAGCTATAAACTCAGTGCGATCTACTCCTAGCACAGACATACGTATGCCTGTACCTGAAACATTTTCTGGTCACAGATCTGACTTCCGAAATTTTAGGAGTAGAGTGTTATCATACTTTGAGTTGAGACCTAATTCTTCAGGAACTATGGCCCAAAGGGTTACATTTAATAAAACTTTGCTATCAGGCGATTCTCAGACCTGGGCGTACAGTCTGCCTGACGGAGACTTGGCACTAACCTCGGTAGAGGAATTTTTTAAAGCCATGTCTATAATTTACAATGATCCAGACATTGGTACACAGTACAACAGCAGACGTTCCCGGCTGACGACTGTATCGCCAGGAGGGGTATGTGGAATATATAAGGATCCGCACAACGGACTGTCACTTGTATAACCCCCTGTTAGGCAACTGGACTGTATTGACACTTGCAATCCGTAATTGGAATACGGGATATGATTGGAGGAGGTCCATCAGAACGGACTTCTAACTAACACAAGTCACTGCCTAGATTTGTATATGCATATAGGGGCAGGATCCTAAACATATTGGGAAAGCACTATATCTCCATTTTTGACAAATCTTTTACATATTTTTTACACTTTTATATTTGTTATTCTCTGCATATTTTTCTGAAGGGCCCTTCAGTGGTGTGCATGAAGGAATGGTGTGGAGTGGATGAACGGACTGGGGTATGATATGCTCTTGTACTTTTTATCAATAGATTTATGAAATAAAGTGAACTGATTATAGTAGCGCGTGTCTGACATATATAAATTTAACAGTTTAGTACAACTTGAGGGTTTGAGGGACCCCTCTGTCGTACACGCTGCTTATTTGTTGGGGGTTTCCCCTCTAGCGCATGGTAGCAATTATTATGATCCAGACATTGCCTTGACTTCTGAACGGAAGCTCAAACAGTTACGTCAAGGCAAAAGCCCGGTGGAAGATTATGCTGCTGAATTTAGGAAGTGGTCAGTATCAGCCAGGTGGGAGACCTTTGCCCTTTTAGATTGCTTTTTATCAGGTTTGTCAGATGTGGTTTCTGATTTTATGTTGAGTCAGCCTGAACCTAAGTCCATCGATGAGGCCATTTCATCGGCCATCAGGATAGATCGCCGGCTGCGCTATCAGAGGCAGACCCGGGGTAGCAGCCATATGAGAACGGTATCCCACGCGGCGTCCCCTGTGACTCCACCTCCTCCCGTCTCGCCTCCTCCTGAGCCCATGCAGATTGGGGGTAGTACCCTAGGCGTGCAATTCTTACCCCTAGAGGATAAACGGTTACTTCTTCCTTGTATGATTACATGGGAGGATAAATCAGAGGTCTCTGAGGCCTTCATTGACTCAGGCTCAGTGACTAATTTTATAGATTACGAATTTGCTAAAAAATTGGGTATTCCGTTCACCCCGGTGAAACCACCCATTCAGGTTACAGCAGTAGATGATTCCCCCCTGCAAAATAATCATTCTCTGTCTCAGACACCAGAGGTGGAAGTCACTATAGGGGTGCTACATAAGGAGAAACTACAGTTTTTTGTATTACACATGACAACCTCCACAGTCATCCTTGGCATGCCATGGTTGCACCTTCACTCCCCACAGATCAATTGGGCCACTGGTCAGCTAACAAGTTGGTCAGATCATTGTGTTCAGCAGTGTTTAGAGAAGGTGACACTGGGCCAAACCAGGATTCATTTGGAGGGTGTACCAGTACAATATTCCGAGTATTCTGATGTGTTCTGTCCCAAGGCTGCAGATAAGTTACCTCCACATCGCCCCTTTGATTGCCCCATCGATCTCCGATCGGGTTGTATGCCCCCTAGGGGCCATCTTTACAATTTGTCTGGCCCAGAGAAAGTGGCCATGCAGGAATACATTCGGGAAAATTTAGCCAAGGGGTTCATTCGCCCTTCCCGGTCGGCTGCTGGCGCAGGTTTCTTTTTTGTTAAGAAAAAAGACGGAGGCCTGCGGCCTTGCATTGATTACCGGGGCCTAAATAAAATCACAGTGAAGAATCGCTACCCTTTGCCCTTGATAGACGACTTATTTACGCAGGTTACCGACGCTAAGATTTTTTCAAAATTGGATTTACGGGGTGCATACAACCTGGTGCGGATTAGAAAGGGCGATGAATGGAAGACGGCCTTTAACACGCCCGACGGGCATTACGAGTACCTAGTGATGCCCTTCGGGCTGTGTAACGCCCCGGCCGTCTTTCAAGAACTAATTAATGAGGTATTCAGGGAGGTGTTGGGCAAATTCGTTCTAGTATACCTAGATGGCATACTTATTTTCTTAAACAACCTCTCTGAGCACAGAACACACGTCAAGTTTGTACTGGACAAATTAAGGCAGAACATGCTTTACGCGAAATTGGAGAAATGCATCTTCGAGGTAACATCTGTCACCTTTTTGGGGTACATAATTTCCACCTCGGGCCTGTCTATGGATCCTGCCAAGGTCTCTGCTGTTCTGGAATGGCCTCAGCCAGTAGGATTAAAATCTCTTCAGGGATTTTTAGGCTTTGCTAATTACTATAGAAGGTTCATTAAGGGGTACTCCACTGTCATTGCACCCCTCACCAGTCTCACTAAGAAAGGGGCAGATACTACCCATTGGTCTCCAGAAACTTTACATGCATTCTCCACTCTGAAAGATTTGTTTTGCTCTGCACCCATCCTGAGACACGTTGACACCTCCGATCCCTTTATTGTTGAGGTGGACGCCTCGGAGGTCGGGTGGGGGCTGTGCTGTCTCAGCGGTCAGGGTTGCAGGGTAGATTGCATCCATGTGCCTATTTTTCTCGTAGGTTCTCTCCGGCAGAGAGAAACTACGACATAGGCAACAGGGAGCTCCTGGCCATTAAATTAGCCTTTGAAGAATGGCGTCATTGGTTGGAAGGAGCAGAACATACGATTAGAGTTTACACTGATCACAAGAATTTGGAATACATCAAGGGAGCTAAAAGATTGAGCCCCCGTCAGGCTCGGTGGTCATTGTTTTTCTCGAGGTTCATATTTGTAATTACGTACACTCCGGGTAGCAAAAACATTAAGGCAGATGCTCTGTCCAGATGCTTTGAGCCAGAGACAGCACAGCCCTCTGCCCCAGAAACCATTATCCCGCAGAAATTGGTGCTAGCAACTACAGAGACTTGGAAAGACTGGACAGAGACTTTAAGTCCCTTTCAGCAGGACGTCCCGGAGGGAAAGCCCGAAGGGGTTATGTTTATATCACTGCCGTTCCGTCTTCAGATTTTACAGATGTTCCACTCACACAAAAATGCGGGACACCCCGGGGCCTCCAGAACTCAGGATCTTGTTGCCAGGTGTGCATGGTGGCCTTCTCTGGCATCAGATTGCAAAGAGTATGTTAGAGAGTGTGTGGTGTGTGCAAAAAGTAAGCCCTCCCGGCTGGCACCTGTGGGAACGTTGCAGCCCTTGCCCACCCCGAGTGAGCCGTGGACCCACTTGTCTATGGATTTTGTGGGTGAGCTTCCCCGGTCTGAGGGCATGTCGGTCATTTCGGTGGTAGTCGACCGCTTCAGTAAGATGGCCCATTTTGTGCCCTTGAAAGGACTCCCCTCGGCCCAGGAATTGGCCGATTTGTTCATCATCCACGTTTTCCGATTGCATGGCATTCCGGAAAACATAGTGTCAGATCGGGGAGTCCAATTTGTTTCTAGATTCTGGAGGGCCTTTTGTCACCAAATGGGCATGGAACTGTCATTTTCGTCGGGCTACCACCCACAGACCAATGGTCAGACGGAGAGAGTCAATCAGTCATTGGAACAGTTTTTGAGGTGTTACGTTGCAGAAGCGCAAAATGATTGGGTCAAGTTTTTGCCCTTCGCAGAATTTGCGCACGATAATTTGAAAAGTTCTTCCTCGGGATTCTGTCCATTTCAGGTAGTGACTGGGAAGTTGCCTAAGTTCTCCCCATTGCCAGTCGCCTCCACTCCGTTTCCAGCTCTGGAGGCCTGGCAAAGGTCATTTAAAGACACTTGGTGGATCGTGAAAAATAATTTGGAGAAGGCATTTCAGAGTCAAAAAGGTCAAGCTGACAAAAAAACGTTCCTTAGAGTGGAAGTTTCAACCAGGAGACTTAGTCTGGGTGTCCACACGTCACTTGACCCTGAAACAGCCCTCAGCCAAGTTGGGCCCCAGGTTTTTGGGTCCATTTCCAGTAACTAGGAAGAGCAACAATGTTACTTATGCCATTGATCTTCCTGCCAGCATGCGTGGCGTAAGATCCTTTCATGTATCCCTGCTTAAGCCAGCAGTCCATGTGGGTCCCACTCCTCCTCCTCCTGTGATGATAGATGACCAACCTGAGTACGAAGTAGAGAAGATTTTAGACTCACGTATAGTTCAGAACTCAGTACAATATCTGGTTCATTGGAAAGGGTATGGTATTGAGGAGAGAACATGGGTACCTGAGTGTCGCATGCATGCGGACAAGTTAAGAAGGGAGTTCCACGCATTGCATCCTGAGAAGCCTGGTAGGAGCTGTCCGGAGTCCACTCCTCAGGGTGGGGGTACTGTGAGGAAACGCGGAAAAGCCGTGCAAGTGCTCAGTATGAGGCGGCTGTTTCCGCGTCCAACATGGCGGCACAACGCGAGGAAACCGCCGCATGCTGCAAGGGCAGAGCGGTGGAGTCCGCATTGGATGCGGCGGATTGTGCGCATAACAATGCTACTGACACTGTGGTTGGACGCGGGGAAGCCGCCGCTTGCTTGGAGAGCAGCGCGGCGGCTCCCACGCCCAAATCAGCGGATACATTGCAAAACATGTCTGGTGTGGCTGGGACTGCTAGTCCACACAGGTTCAGAAGGATGCGCGCGCGCTGAGAGGCAGAGCTTATATGACAGCCAGAGAAGAGTCAGCTGACCAAGCTGGTCAGCTGACATTTTCACCACCTTCCATTGGTCCAGCACTTAGGGGTGGTGCTGGAGAGCGCTATAGTATATATACTGGATGCTGGTCATTTCTCTGGCATCTGGCATTGCGACCACTACGTGGTAGCACTCAGACCTTGTCAGTATCTGTGTTCTAGCTCAGTTTCCAAAGGTGTTGATGATCAAGGAACTCACACCTTAGCGTTAGGAATATTGTATTGTATTATTTGTTATGACCTTCTGCCTGCCTGACCCTTCTTCTGATTCCTGATTCTGTACCTTGCTATTCTGATATCCTGTTGCCAAACTTTGCTTGCTCGTTCCTGGACTCTGTATCTGTCTCCTGATTCTGTACCTTGCCATTCTGATACTCTGTTGCCAAACTCTGCCTGTCCATTGGATTCTGCATCTGCTCCTGATTCTGTATCTTATCTGTCTGTGTGTTTACGACCTGGCTTGCCCGACCTCGAGAACTGACCTTACTGTTAGAGGCAGTTCCCAGATCTGTTAGTGACACCTCCTCACTGGTGTCACTCTCACTCTGTCCTTCCCACTTCCAGCCTGACTCCTGTCTCGGGAGAGTCCAGGTTAGTGGAAGGAACTTGTCTCTTGTGCAGTACTTGTACTGCCTTGCCCCTGCCCCTCAGGTGCAATACTCAAAGTATTACTGTTACACCAAAACACTCTTATCTCTCAGGTTTTTTTTGTATATTGTACAGAGGCGCCAGCAGGATAAAAATTCATAAAAACTTTAAAAATTGCTAGGAGGAAGTGGTGGGCTTGCCTCCCTAAAGCAGACCAGACGTCCTGTTCTTATATAAATAAACACATTTATTATACGATACCCCAAAAGGAAATGCAACGCGTTTCGCGGGTCAAGCCCACTTCATTAGGCAAACAAGGGGTTAACTGTTGATGGGAAACACAAACAATAACCATAAACATCAATGGCTATACTAGAGGCTATACAGTTACTACAGGCTGTGGAAAAGTACAGACAGTATTGTTGGTATGCAGTATGGAATATACACATTAAAAATCACATGAAATATATAAATCGTTTGTGTGCATAATATGGTATTTGGGAAGAAATATCCTCTAAGGAATGTTTGGTAGGTAGTAGAGAGAGTATGGGGGAATGGTTAGTGAAAGTGGTGGGGAGTAATGAGTGGGAGAGTAGCTGAAGTAATATTAAAAGTACGTAATAGAAAAGAGTGTTGAGGTATGAGCAATCATAATAATAGGTGGATGTAGAACAAATTATTATTATTATTATTAGTATTTTTTATTTATATAGCGCCAACATATTCCCCAGCGCTTTACAAAGCACAATAAGACGACAAGGGGAACATAGATACAACTAACAAATATACAGCAGAGTTCCAAGCAGCACAAATATTGTTACAAAGACAGTAAACATTAGGAGGATGACCCTGCCCTTGCGAGCTTACAATCTAACAAATGGAACTTACCAGGATTTCTGTAGTATTAGGAATAGCGCCTCAGTGTCATGTTGTTGCCACTGGTGTGCTTTAAATGTGAAAAACGGAGGGAAACTGATTAGGGGGGCGTGGGCGAATGGGGTGGGTGGGGTTAGGGTCCTGACTGGAGACTGGGCGTGTTGAAGGCTGGTAGTAGCCAGAGTGGTAGTGTGAGGAGAAGGGAGAGCCCCACCTCTTTAGGGGTGTGCTTAGCGAAATGACGCTGTGGGTGGGCATGTTGGGAAGGAGGGAATGACAGCTCCTATATGTCGCGGAAGGGTGACGCGCTAATGCGGGCGCCAAGAACTAGAAACGTACTGCGCATGCGTCCGGTATGACGCACTACGCATTGGTTGTGGAGTGCGACGGGGGCCTGTGGGAGTAGTGCGCATGCGTCCAGTATGACGTAGAACGCATAGGGTGTATGGTGCGCACATGCGTCAGGAGTCTGTGAGCAAGAGGTGTGTCACTCTTGCGTAGGAAAGAGTAGCCATTTGTAATGAGGGCAAGTTGCCCTCCTAGCTCGTATCTGGTAGAACAGTAGCAGTTATGACAGTAATTATACAGAAGACATAAGTATTGGTGAGCTCAGGTGTAAAAATAAGAACAATATGTCTATGATTATCAAAAGCTATATATGAAAACAACTAGATAACGTAGTCCACATAAGAATGGTATTATGCTGCCATCTAATGGTGGTTGTTTTGTATAGACTTTATAACACTATTATACAGAACATGGTGCATATTGTTCAATGATAGGTGGTTTTACTTCAATGATATCATAACCTCCTATATGGTAAAGTTGCATAAAGATCATGGATACATTAATACAAATAAAAGAATAATAGTATAAAAATAATAATAATAATAATAATAATAACAATAGTATAGATAAAGCATAACGATTATATCATGAACATAAAAGCTGAAAATGAGCAACTTGATACAATGGGATAAAAATGTATAATAGTGGAAAACGTACAGATATGAATGTCACAAAGGCTAATAGCTCGGCGTCAGTGCCATTTTGAGTAACAGCATATATACAGACATAAACATAAAAGAGGCCAAGTCCAATATCTATCATAATAAAAACAAAGGTAAAACGATAAAAATAAAAGCAAGGATAAGAGAGAGCGACTGATAAAAGGAAAACGGAGCGAGGGTGTGTCTAGTAGATTTTTTCTAGTACTTCGTTTAGCCCTTCTGGGGTGAGGGTTTTGAGGGTTTGGATCCAAAACATTTCATAATTTTTTAAGATTTCGAAAGCGTTTGGTAATTTGACATCCACTGAGTCGATCAGTATGATGTTGAAGAAAGTTGGATTGTGCTCGTGATGGGTGCTGAAGTGCCGTGAGACGCTGTGAAGGGGGAAACTGTTGATGATGTTGCGTTTGTGTTGCCCTATTCTGCACCGTGCGATTTGAGTGGTTCTCCCCACATACTGGATATTGCAGGGGCATGAGATAAGGTAGATGACATATTTAGATTCGCAGGAAAGGTGTCTCTTGATGGGGTATTTGATACCAGTAGTGGTTGAAGTGAATGAGGTGCCTGATTGTATAAATTGACATGCTAGACACCGGTTTTTATTACATGGGGAGCAGCCAAGTTCTTGTGTTGGTGGGGTGTTTGGGGGAGGTTGGTTATTTATTGTGCGTAATTTACTTGGTGCTATAAGATTGCGGAGGTTTGGGGCTCTTCTAAAGGTGATAGATGGTGTTTTGGGTAGAAGGGGTCGTAAATAGGGGTCTTGCATGAGGATGTCCCATCTATTTTTCAGTATATTGCGTATAGTAGTGTGTTGAGCGTTGTAACGAGTGATGAATCTTGGTGGGTCCTTTTTATTGGTCTGTGAGGGTACTTTAGGACGTGAATGGGGTTGATTGGCTCTGTGTTTGGCGTCTTTGATTAATTTCCTTGGGTACTGTCTGTCTATGAACTTTTTGGTGAGAACCTCGGATTGTAAGTTGAATTGCGTGGGGTCGGTGCAGTTCCTGTGGATCCTTCTGTACTGGCTGTAAGGGGTATTGGCAATCCAGGGGTGGTGGTGGAAGCTGTTGCAGTGTATGTAATTGTTGGCGTCGACCGGTTTGAAATATGTCTTGGTTTTGATGCAGTTAGATTCAATGTATAATGTAAGATCTAGAAATTCTATGGACTGGGGGTGATGGTGGAATGTGAACTGGAGTTCTGCTGGGTTCGAATTAAGGTAACTGACAAATTTTGGGATGAGGAGGACATCACCCTTCCAGATGAAGATGAGGTCGTCTATGTAACGTTTATAAAATATTATATTATTGGCAAATGGGTTATGTGGAGAAAATTTCAGTGATTCCAGAAGGCCCATGGTGAGGTTGGCGTATGAGGGGGCAAATGAACTTTCCATGGCCGTACCGCTGGTCTGATGATAAATTTTGTCATTGAACGTGAAGATGTTATTGTGAAGTATGAATTATGCGCATTGGAGAAGAAAAGTTTGTTGTGCAGGGGGCATTAGTGGATTGGTGGCTAGGGCATGTTGTAGGGCTTGGAGGCCATAGGGGTGAGGTATATTCGTGTACAGAGATGTAACGTCACATGTAAGCCAGGTGTAATCCGTCTGCCAGGTGATATCATGTAAAAGATGGATGAGCTCTTGGGAATCTTTGAGATAAGATGGAAGGGAACGCACAAGTGGTTGCAGATGTTGGTCAATGTATTTTGATAGATTGCAGGTAATGGAATTCATGCCGGAGATAATGGGTCTTCCTGGTGGTTTCTGTAGATTCTTGTGTATTTTCAGTAAATAGTAGAAGATGGGGGTAGTCGGTTGTGTGTTGATGATATAGTTCCTTTCATTTTTTGTGACTATGTTTGACATAAATGCTGTATTAATAAAAGATTTGAGGGTATTGTTGAGATCCAGGAGGGGGTCGGTGGTTAATGTCTCATAATGTTTTGGGTTGTTGAGGAGCCTACCTGCTTCATCCAAATAATCGGTGCGGTTCAGAATCACTATACCTCCGCCTTTATCCGCCGGTTTGATGACTAGGTTGGGATTGGATTGCAGTTTTCTGAGGGCGGAAAATTCATGGTGTGTGAGGTTGGACTTGGGTATGGGTTGGATGTCTGATATATCCTGAATATCTTTTAGGATGAGGGAGTAAAATGTTTCTATGAAACAGCCTTTGGAGGCTACTGGGTAAAATCTGGATCTGCCTTTTAACTGTGTCGTGATGTGTTTTTCTAAATTAAGGTCAGGAAGGGAAACAGCTGTGATGGGTATATTGTCATTGGCTGTGACAATGAGGGAGGTAGTATCTGTGTTGTCAGAGGGTTTGAGGTTTTTTATGGCAAAGTGTCTTTTCAGGGTTAGTTTGCGGATGTAGGTATTTAGGTCAGTGAAAAGTTCAAAGTGATTGATTTGGTTAGTGGGACAAAAGGAAAGACCTTTTTCTAATAAAGTGGTTTCATGGGTGGTAAGGGTGTGGTTTGATAGGTTAAAGATACATTTGGTAGTGGGTGGTGAAGGGACCTGCGGGGTTAAAGTTTGTTTCTTTTTCCTTTTCCCTTTCCCTCTACTTCCTCTTTTTCTGTATCTGATAGCTGTCGTTTGGCTTTGTTGGTGGGCTGGAGGAATACTTTTTCTGATCTGGGACTCGGAAGTTTGGTTGCTAATATATTCTGGGATAGAGCAGAGGGAAGCTCTAAAAAAGAAGGTGACAGGGTTTGATTGGCCGAGTTTGACTCTGGGAGGGGGTGGTTGTCTGTATTGGATGGTGAATGAGTCTTAGCGTTGGTTTGTATTGTGGAACCTTGTTTGTTTTTGGTTGGAGATTCAGTATTTTGGGACTGTGTTACGGGATGTAGTGTGTAATTGAGTGTTTCTGAATCGGAGTCACAGAGACTGATTTGTGAAAGGTAAGTAGGTGTGTTTGGGATTTCTGAGGGTGGTCGGACGGAATCTGAGGTTTCATTGGTGTTTTGAGGTTCGGATAATTTGGTCGGGGGGCCATTTGGAATGAAGTTGAATTTGAGAGTAGACTGGTATTTAGTAATTGTTTTATTGCTTGTTCCAGCATGTGGGGATGAAACAGTGAGTTTTTTTCTATCCAGTTTTGTGCGTTGAGTCTTTGGTGTTGTGAAGGAGACCTTGGTAATGTCAAAGCTTTTTTGGGGAGGGGGTGTGCCTTGAAAGCTTGTGGGTTTGGACGGAATGTTTTTCCTTGGTGGGGGGATGGGGATGGTGGATTGGAGTGTAAGAGTAAGTGATGGGGGGCCTGTGTTGGGCGTGTGGACTGTGGGATGGGGGTGTTTGGCCTGGGGAGTGGGAGCAAGTGGTGGTTGGGATTTGGCTATTGGTGTGGGTGGGAGGGGTGGTGGTGGAAATGGCGGATATCTGAAAGGTGGTGGGGGGATGTTCAGACTCATGAGTGGGACTAATGGGGGTAGTGTGATTGGGCCGGGTGGTGGTGGTGCGTTTGGTCACATTGGCTGAGCAAAGGGGGTGGGGCGTTGCTTGCGTTCCCTCTCCCGATGCTCAGCATACGCCAAACGGTCGCGATTGAGTTTCTTCAATTTTGCTTCAGTGGTGTCTAGTTCAAAACGTTTGACCCGCGTGGTTAAATTCGCCATCAACGGTATATATTGGTTGTTGTGTATATGTAATAGTAGGAGATCCCTACAATTTTTTATAATAGGTTCTACTTCCTCGATCAGTGTCTTTCTTTTAGCAATTATCCTCTCCATCATGCCTGCAGTACAGATTTCTAGGTAAGTATACCAATCTGTACTGAAGATAAGATCTTTGGGGAAGGCTGTGAGTGTTTTTATTCAAATGCCGTCAGGTGAGATCTTTTCGTCTATATAGGTTTGTTGCATGGCAATGTTTGCTGCATGAAAGAATTCATCTTTGAGTGCATTTTCAAGTATCAGGAACGTGGGTTTGAGGTCCATAGGTGGACCATAGGTGGACCATCACTCGTTACAACGCTCAACACACTACTATACACAATATACTGAAAAATAGATGGGACATCCTCATGCAAGACCCCTATTTACGACCCCTTCTACCCAAAACACCATCTATCACCTCTAGAAGAGCCCCAAACCTCCGCAATCTTATAGCACCAAGTAAATTACGCACAATAAATAACCAACCTCCCCCAAACACCCCACCACCACAAGAACTTGGCTGCTCCCCATGTAATAAAAACCGGTGTCTAGCATGTCAATTTATACAATCAGGCACCTCATTCACTTCAACCACTACTGGTATCAAATACCCCATCAAGAGACACCTTTCCTGCGAATCTAAATATGTCATCTACCTTATCTCATGCCCCTGCAATATCCAGTATGTGGGGAGAACCACTCAAATCGCACGGTGCAGAATAGGGCAACACAAACGCAACATCATCAACAGTTTCCCCCTTCACAGCGTCTCACGGCACTTCAGCACCCATCACGAGCACAATCCAACTTTCTTCAACATCATACTGATCGACTCAGTGGATGTCAAATTACCAAACGCTTTCGAAATCTTAAAAAATTATGAAATGTTTTGGATCCAAACCCTCAAAACCCTCACCCCAGAAGGGCTAAACGAAGTACTAGAAAAAATCTACTAGACACACCCTCGCTCTGTTTTCCTTTTATCAGTCGCTCTCTCTTATCCTTGCTTTTATTTTTATCATTTTACCTTTGTTTTTATTATGATAGATATTGGACTTGGCCCCTTTTATGTTTGTCTGTATATATGCTGTTACTCAAAATGGCACTGACGCCGAGCTATTAGCCTTTGTGACATTCATATCTGTACGTTTTCCACTATTATACATTTTTATCCCATTGTATCATGTTGCTCATTTTCAGCTTTTATGTTCATGATATAATCGTTATGCTTTATCTATACTATTGTTATTATTATTATTATTTTTATACTATTATTCTTTTATTTGTATTAATGTATCCATGATCTTTATGCAACTTTACCATATAGGAGGTTATGATATCATTGAAGTAAAACCACCTATCATTGAACAATATGCACCATGTTCTGTATAATAGTGTTATAAAGTCTATACAAAACAACCACCATTAGATGGCAGCATAATACCATTCTTATGTGGACTACGTTATCTAGTTGTTTTCATATATAGCTTTTGATAATCATAGACATATTGTTCTTATTTTTACACCTGAGCTCACCAATACTTATGTCTTCTGTATAATTACTGTCATAACTGCTACTGTTCTACCAGATACGAGCTAGGAGGGCAACTTGCCCTCATTACAAATGGCTACTCTTTCCTACGCAAGAGTGACACACCTCTTGCTCACAGACTCCTGACGCATGTGCGCACCATACACCCTATGCGTTCTACGTCATACTGGACGCATGCGCACTACTCCTACAGGCCCCCGTCGCACTCCACAACCAATGCGTAGTGCGTCATACCGGACGCACTACGCAGTACGTTTCTAGTTCTTGGCGCCCGCATTAGCGCGTCACCCTTCCGCGACATATAGGAGCTGTCATTCCCTCCTTCCCAACACGCCCACCCACAGCGTCATTTCGCTAAGCACACCCCTAAAGAGGTGGGGCTCTCCCTTCTCCTCACACTACCACTCTGGCTACTACCAGCCTTCAACACGCCCAGCCTCCAGTCAGGACCCTAACCCCACCCACCCCATTCGCCCACGCCCCCCTAATCAGTTTCCCTCCGTTTTTCACATTTAAAGCACACCAGTGGCAACAACATGACACTGAGGCGCTATTCCTAATACTACAGAAATCCTGGTAAGTTCCATTTGTTCTACATCCACCTATTATTATGATTGCTCATACCTCACCACTCTTTTCTATTACGTACTTTTAATATTACTTCAGCTACTCTCCCACTCATTACTCCCCACCACTTTCACTAACCATTCCCCCATACTCTCTCTACTACCTACCAAACATTCCTTAGAGGATATTTCTTCCCAAATACCATATTATGCACACAAACGATTTATATATTTCATGTGATTTTTAATGTGTATATTCCATACTGCATACCAACAATACTGTCTGTACTTTTCCACAGCCTGTAGTAACTGTATAGCCTCTAGTATAGCCATTGATGTTTATGGTTATTGTTTGTGTTTCCCATCAACAGTTAACCCCTTGTTTGCCTGATGAAGTGGGCTTGACCCGCGAAACGCGTTGCATTTCCTTTTGGGGTATCGTATAATAAATGTGTTTATTTATATAAGAACAGGACGTCTGGTCTGCTTTAGGGAGGCAAGCCCACCACTTCCTCCTAGCAATTTTTAAAGTTTTTATGAATTTTTATCCTGCTGGCGCCTCTGTACAATATACAAATACATTGCGTCCACTCCTGGTGGATGGGAGTGCTATCTCCTTTCTCTCACCTCTACAGAGAGCGACTTCTTAACCCTGAGTGAGGACAGGCTTAATCTCCTCACCTGCCTTTATAGTGGTTACCTGGACGGTAACCCATGTTTGTGAGTATAATTATTCTCACGTTATCATTTATCAATCATTCTTGACATACTACACTATATTGGGCTCTCGGTTTTTCTTTTTAGTTATCTCTCAGGTGTCCAGAGGTTAGAAGATATATCTGATTGTCGGTGATACTGCAGATCATCAATAATCGGGTATATTCTGCATTCTCAGTTATACTGCAGATCACCGGTAATCAGACCCTCTCTGTGTTACACTGATCATTACATTTAATAATTTTGTTGAGTTTTTTATTAATAAAAGTAGCTTGATGGTAATTAGGGGCATATATACTGGCAAATGTAAACTCTTGAGAATTGATGGTTCCAGATACTATCACCGATCTGCCATCATCACCACAGAAGGTCTCCCTCACTACCAGTCCCAGTGTATGCTTAATAGCAATACTGACTCCAGCTTTTTTCTTATTTTGTAAGGTGGAATGATAGATATTTGAAAAACCACTTAACTTAAATTTCCTACCAGAAAGTTTATTTAAATGAGTTTCCTGCAGGCAGATTATGTCTGCTTGATAGTTTTTAACTAGTTTACGTAAAAGAAATCTCTTCCTATATGAATTTAACCCCCTCACTGTAACGATTGGTGTAACACAGAGAGGGTCTGATTACCGGTGAACTGTAGTATCACCGAGAATACAGCATATACCCGATTATTGGTGATCTGCAGTATCACCGATAATCAGATATATCTACTAACCTCTGGACACCTGAGATAACAAGTGTTAGATGCAACAGTATACTTTGAGTATTGCACAGAAGTATGTTCCTTCTGATGGCCTAGACTCTCCCGGGGGAGGAGCTAGACTGAGAGTAGGAAGGACAGAGCGTGAGTGACACCAGAGAGAGAGGGTGTCACTAACAGATCTGGGAACTGCCTCTAACAGTAAGGACAGTTCTCGAGGTCGGCAAACTAGGTCGTTAACACACAGACAGATAAGGTACAAATTCAGGAGACAGATACGGAATCCAATAAACAGGCAGGGTTTGGCAATGGAGTATCAGAATAGCAAGGTACAGAATCAGGAGGCAAATACAGAGGCCAGGAACGAGCAGAGTTTGGCAACAGGATATCAGAATAGCAAGGTACAGAATCAGGAGGCAAATACAGAGTCCAGGAACGAGCAGAGTTTGGCAACAGGATATCAGAAATAGCAAGGTACAGAATCAGAGTTCAGAGGAATAGTCAGGCAGGCAGAAGGTCATAACAAATAATACAGTTCAATATTCCTAATGCTAAGGTGTGAGTTCCTTGATCATCAACACCTTTGGAAACTATGCTAGAACACAGATACAGACAAGGTCTGAGTGCTACCACGTAGTGAGCGCAACGGCAGACACCAGAGAAATGACCAGCATCCAGTATATATACTATAGCGCTCACCAGCGCCACCCCTAAGTGCTGGACCAATGGAAGGCGGTGAAAATGTCAGCTGACCCGCTTGGTCAGCTGACTCTTCTCTGGCTGTCATATAAGCTCTGCCTCTCAGCGCGCGCGTGCGTCCTTCTGAACCTGTGTGGACCAGCAGTCCCAGCCACACCAGACATGTCTTGCAATGTATCCGCTGATTCAGGCGCGGGGGCCGCCGCCCCGCTCTCCAAGCAAGCGGCGGCTTCCCCGCGTCCACCCACAATGTCAGTAGTATTGCTATGCGCGCAATTCACTGCATCCAACGCGGACTCCACCGCTCTGCCCATGCGGCATGCGGCGGTTTCTTCGCGTTGTGCCGCCATGTTAGACGCGGAAACAGCCGCCTCACTCTGAGCCCTTGCGGCGGCTTTTCCGCGTTTCCTCACAGTACCCCCCCCCCTGAGGAGTGGACTCCGGACAGCTCCTACCAGGCTTCTCAGGATGCAACGCGTGGAACTCCCTTCTTAATTTGTAAGCATGCATGCGACATTCAGGTACCCATGATCTCTCCTCAATACCATACCCTTTCCAATGAACCAGATATTGTACTGAGTTCTGAACTATGCGAGAGTCTAAAATCTTCTCTACTTCGTACTCAGGTTCAGAGGCGGCCTTAGAGTATGCGGGGCCTGGGGCAAGTGTCATATGCGGGGCCTAGAGACATATGCTGTGGCTACACGTCTACATGCTGTAAACACACACACACACACACACACACACACACACACACACACACACACACACACACACACACACACACACACACTATAGGTAGGTGCCCCCAGTATAGGTTAGATAGGGCAATAAGACATTTACCACCCCCCCTCCTCCCCCCCCCCAAAAAAAAACACATATAATAAGGCAATATTTCCAAAGATTGCACCAAATACGCCACAGATGTAAAAAACAGAAACGTTACACCACCGATGTAGCATGTAGAAACGTTACTCCACAACGTGAGATGCAGAATCGTTATGCCACAGATGTGAGATGCAGAATTGTTATGCCACAGATGTGAGATGCAGAATCGTTATGCTACGGATGTGAGATGCAGAATCGTTATGCTACGGATGTGAGATGCAGAATTGTTATGCCACAGATGTGAGGATGCAGAATCGGTATGCTACTGATGTGAGATGCAGAATCATTATGCCACAGATGTGAGATGCAGAATAGTTATGCCACAGATGTGAGATGCAGAATCGTTATGCCACAGATGTGAGATGCAGAATAGTTATGCCACAGATGTGAGATGCAGAATAGTTATGCCACAGATGTGAGATGTAGAATCGTTATGCCACAGATGTGAGATGTAGAATCATTATGCCACAGATGTGAGATGCAGAATCATTATGCCACAGATGTGAGATGCAGAATCGTTATGCCACAGATGTGAGATGCAGAATCGTTATGCCACGGATGTGAGATGCAGAATCGTTATGCCACAGATGTGAGATGCAGAATCGTTATGCCACGGATGTGAGATGCAGAATAGTTATGCCACAGATGTGAGATGCAGAATAGTTATGCCACAGATGTGAGATGCAGAATCGTTATGCCACGGATGTGAGATGCAGAATAGTTATGCCACAGATGTGAGATGCAGAATAGTTATGCCACAGATGTGAGATGCAGAATCGTTATGCCACGGATGTGAGATGCAGAATCGTTATGCCACGGATGTGAGATGCAGAATAGTTATGCCACAGATGTGAGATGCAGAATAGTTATGCCACAGATGTGAGATGCAGAATCGTTATGCCACGGATGTGAGATGCAGAATAGTTATGCCACAGATGTGAGATGCAGAATAGTTATGCCACAGATGTGAGATGCAGAATCGTTATGCCACGGATTTGAGATGCAGAATAGTTATGCCACAGATGTGAGATGCAGAATCGTTATGCCACGGATGTGAGATGCAGAATAGTTATGCCACAGATGTGAGATGCAGAATCATGACGTCACAGATGTAAGATGCTGAATTCTTATGCCACAGATGTATGGCGCAGAAATGTAACGCCACGGAGGTGAGATAAAGAAACCGTTACCACAGATGTGAACAACCTGGTACAGACTTCACATGGATCAAGTGTAAATGTAGTTAGTTAGCATGTGAGGGAATTTAAATTGTGCTTTGATAACATCAGGTAGAAAAACCAATCTGGAGCAAATAATAGTTTAGCAGAGCTGTTTACACAAGGTTTACCTCACCACTCTCC